>NW_026746581.1:0-2290 GCF_022355385.1 Mustela nigripes
GGGGGGGGGGGGTGCAGAGTCAATTTAAGTTTTACAACAAAATGGCAGTTCAACCGGGGTGGGGCCGCTCTGGCGGAATAGGCCCTTACAAGGTAAGGAAGAATTGGTTTATTGATAGTTGGTTAAGAATTTTATAGCATGAATGGAGGCTACAATTTTTCAAATTTTAAAAAATTGACGTTGGTTATTTTATAATTACCAAAAATGGATTTTTCCACTTTGAGAGAAAACAAAGTGCTCCAGGTAAAGTTCCTGGTAAAGTAACAAGAGACTCCACACTGTAGCTATTACCCAAGCCTCAAACAACCGGCAGCCTTTTGTGGAGCCCTGGAGACCCTTGAAGGAGCCCAGCTCTAGCGCTCTTCTCTGAGGAGGAAAGACGAGCCAACGGGAAAGACAACACGGAAGGTCTGTTTATTCGATAGCAGCTTTGGAAAGGAATCCTCGAGACAGTGAGGAGATGCATTTCCCCGTCTCTGCTTCACTCCTCTCCCACACGCCTCTGTCCTTCGCAGCCTAGAGCCTGATGCAGACAAGGTGACTGTCTTAGATGTACTTACACACGGCCTTGGAAGGCACAGTCTGGAGGTGCAGACAGACGGGGCATTTGTAAAAGTGGGACAGCAGAGTCTCACTGCAGCCCACCAGGAAGTAGAACTTGTGTGCAGGCAGCTGCCCAGGACCAGGGCACAGATCTCCAGCTGGTTAGCCCGGCGCTTTAGGACCAGCTGGTTGGCCAGGCACCCTGAGAAGGTGCCCAGCATGAACTTCTGGAGGAAAACGTCCTCCACTCTTTGCTCTGAAGCATGGTCCTCCCCACCCAGGCGACCTGAAAGGGGAAGGGCACCTTGAAGACCCAGCACAAACTCCAGCGGGAACATCCGAGGCCTGTCACCCCCAGCCTGGCTTCTTCTCTCTTGTTCTACAAGTGGAATGAAAAGAAGAGCACTTGCGAATTCAAAGTACATGATTTCATTACATTCACAAACAAAGCCTGTGAAGTAGGTATTATTGGTTATCCTGGTTTTACCAAACGAAAGACGGAGGCCTTAGCAATGCAAGAAACTCAGATGATCCTTTCCTGTCTAGACCTTTGCCACTCTTTCTGGACCATTTATAGAAGCACTGGCCATCCCTTGGCCCAGAGAGACGAGGCCACCAGCTACTTCTGAGACTGAGGACAGGAGCTCTCTCACCAGCCAGGGCCATGACCTCAACCAGTGGATTCTCAAAGTAGATCCTGAAATTCCTACACCTCAAAAGTTCAGTACGTGTGAAGAGTCTCCACACCCATCCCCAGATCCCCAGATCCTGAAACCCCAACACCCCATAGCATATGCATGAAGAGTCCCCACACCCAGCCCCACATCTTAGAGGCAGAACCTGGAAAGGGTGGGGGACAGGAATCTGTATTTTAAGTTTTCTACACAGATGGATCTCAAAACACCCAAGCTGAGAAGCCTCATACTGAACAAAACACAGCTGATCCTCATTAGTCCCAGTAGTTGTGTTCTACGGAGTCAGCATGAGCAATGAGCAACGAACCCTCACTCCTAGAGGATCTACGGGGTGAGGTTTCTGCATGCCCTGGTTGGAGTCCCATCAATACGTAACCTTGTTTCCTGCATGTTTTTGCTTTCAGACCCCTTGTTTAATACATACGACGCTTAGCCCTCAAATCTCTGCCCACACAGCATTAGAACCCATGCCTGAAGGAAGCTTATTAACACCCATATTTTCTCCCCAGTGTAGGTCACACCTTTCTTGTGCCTCACACATCAGCATTAGGGCTATTTTAAAGCAGTGAAGCCGACAGAAAGCCTGAAACTGCAAACATGGGCACTAATGAACCTCGAAAAGGTGTTCAAAAAGAACACCTGCTTACAGCAGGAGTGGAAACAAGAAGGCAGCGCCCTTGGCGGGGAAGGCGTGTGCAGGGTAACTGCTCGGCCCCGGCCCCACGGTGATGTGGGACTGTGAAATCTGAGCATGAAGCCCTCTGAACAAGCTGGAGTTGGATCAGGCCTTGTGCACATGTTTACCTGGTGTCCGTGTGACAGCCACGACCAAGAATTCCATCCGTAGGCCCCCAGCACCATGACCCCACACCTGTGTAAAGCGAGAGCCAGCCCTTGTGGTAGGCGATGTGGTGCCATGTGTGGGCCTCCTTGTAGGTCACCGGCTTGTCCCCCTGGCCCACTCTGACTCAGGCTGCCTGGTTCTAGAAGCACAGAGGGGCCCTGACTCTGCATGTCCACTGACCCAGGCGACCATCCCCACACCCCGCCCC
>NW_026746582.1:0-2289 GCF_022355385.1 Mustela nigripes
GGGAAAGTGTGCAAGAGGAGGCTGCCTGTTAGCCAGAGCCGTGCCCATAGCCAGCCTGAGTTGGGATTGCTTATCGAGGTGTGCCCAGGAAGCCAGCATCTACACCCGAAAATCACAGCTTCATGCCCCATTTCTGCAAATGCACCAATGTTAACTTGTCTCTCCGCTGAAAACCTAGCTCATTTGTCATGTGTCCTTTTCCCCTGTCTTGTCAGTCCATCCTTCCTAAGCCCTGGGAGAGTGACACTGGTACAGGGTAGTGAATCCCACAATGAGAAGAGATGACATATAAACAGAGGACATGAAATCTAACATATTTTAGGAGAGAAAAGGAGCTTGATTTTAGGTAGGACAAGGGCAGAGGCAAAGACAGAAAAATTGCATTTCCCCGGTGACTCGCCAGTACTCCTCTCCATGGGAGCATCACAAGATATCAGGGCCCTGGGACACGTTCTGTAGAGGCACAAGCTGTTTCCGATCTTTTCAAAATAATATGTGAACAAGGTTGACAAGCAAGTTTAACTCAAACAGCCAAACAGTGATGTGACCAGTTATCACAGGGGCATGGGAGGGCTCAGTTTCGGGCGTGCTGGGTCTGGGAGAAAGAAAGGCAGGTACGACTGTAAGAAGGCTCACGCATCTGCTCCTTAGACAACTGTCACAGGGGCCCCCTTCTCATGGCTGCACCACCGTGGACTTGGTGGTAACATGGAGACCCAGGCCGTGTGCAGGTGGCCCTCAGGAAAATGGCTCCACATATAGGTCACGTAGGTGCCCCAGCCCGGACCTGGCTGTGCCAGGCAGTGGGTTGTTGCTCTGAAGGGAAAGAGAAACAATGGCCTGGAGAAGCACTGTTACAGAATGTGTGTCGCCCTCGGCCCGCAAGAACAATCAGCCTGGTATGGTGTTAATGCTTCATCCGTTTATTTCATCAACTTCCTTAGCTTATATGCATCAGGGTGACCAATAAGGGGCCAAGCAATGGGAAGAGTCAATGAGAGTCCTGTTACCATGCTGATTAAATTTGAAACAGCCAATGACTATGTCCTCCTTTAGGCGGGCTTCACCAGAACGTTTGCTGTTTACTTGCAGTGTATTTTGCTGGCAGTGAGCCAAGTGCCATCTTGTAATGGTGGGGACTTTCCCGGCTGGAGGCGGTCCCCGACATCTCCCCCTTTTTTGTTTTATGGCAGAGATCGTGCCTGTCTTAGGTCGTCAGTAGCAGAAAACATCCTTACCCGTCATCAGACACAAGATATCGATGATCTCTGTCCTGTTTTAGGTTGGTATGTTTCTCTACTGATCTTACCCATCTTTGACTACTGATCTAGCATGCTTAGCCATATCTGGGGAGATGTCCCAGCCTCTATTGACATAAGGGCTTGTACTATAGCTCGGCTCTGCTCTTGCTGCTGTGTTCTCCATTGGCGAACTTATCTGAATAGAAGCAGAATGCCAATAAGAAGGAGGACAAGAAGACCAATTGTGCCAACCCATTGTTTGGTGAACTGGAACATATTGCTGAATGTTTGAAATAGCTCTGGGAGGGAAACTGGTTGCACATGCGTACTATTTACTCTAGTTATCTCAGCCAGAAGGATTTGTGTGAAATTTTGAAAATCATCAGACCAAGCACCCTGCAAATACTGGGAGAGCTGTTGGGAGGAATTCCTGGCCTTATTAAATTGAGAGAATTTTACAGGGGTAACACAAAGGGCAGGGTAGGGAACGAGGCAACCAACACTCATAATATCTGCCAGGATGTCTACTTGTTCTTGCAGTAGGTCCACTCGTTGATTGAGAATTAATAAACCAGCCTTAAGGTGGGCATTCAACTGCGATTACATTTGTAAGGCAGCTGCGGTACTCTCAGCTAAAGTATTTAAGGCCTCTGCTGTTGGTACTGGAATGGCCAATGCCACGGCGGCAGCTGTACCTGCCGGCTATTATGGCAGCAGTGATTCCGAAGTCTCTTTTTTGTCGTGAGAGAAGAATTATGGATACATCATCTGTAATAGAAACAGGGACTGGAATGTTAGTGGGAATACGCATGACAACAGCAGAGCGAAAGTTTGTACCGTTCCAGCATTGGGATAAGGAGAAATTGTCATTTGAGCAATTGAGAGGATCATCATCAAGATTGCTGCCATTAAAGAGTAGGAAAAGAAAAGGAGGGCCTGAAGTAGGAGGAGTCAAGATGGCGGAGAAGTAGCAAGCTGAGACTGCTTCAGCTAGCCGGAGATCAGCTAGATAGCTTATCTAAAGATTGCAAACACCTGAAAATCCATC
>NW_026746583.1:0-2289 GCF_022355385.1 Mustela nigripes
CAGGGCGCCTGGGTGGCTCAGTGGGTTAAGCCGCTGCCTTCAGCTCAGGTCATGATCTCAGAGTCCTAGGATCGAGTCCCGCATCGGGCTCTCTGCTCAGCGGGGAGCCTGCTTCCTCCTCTCTCTCTGCCTGCCTCTCAGTGTACTTGTGATTTCCCTCTGTCAAATAAATAAATAAAATCTTTAAAAATAAATAAATAAATAAATAAAACAAAGGAGGGAAGAAAGGAAAATTTAAAGTCCTATGTTTATTTAACTAGTTAAGTAGGTTAAGATGTTAAGCAGAATTTTTTCCTTCACATTTTTACATGAACCGGCCTCTTAACAAGAATGCCTCTTAGAATTTATTTTGTTTATTATTAAGTTTTGTGTGATGGTCTTAAGAGAGCACCACAGCTACCACTAAATATAAATCAGCTACTAGAATATTTTGGTTTTGAAGAGAAGACTGGTAGGGTGGAAACAAATTAGGTGACCATTTTTCCTCAAAGGCTAGATACACTTTGCACAAAACTTTAAAGTCTTTTTTTTTTTTTTAAGATTTTATTTATTAATTAGAGAGAGAGCACAAGCAGGGAGGAAGGGCAAAAGGAGAGGGAGAAACTGACTGAGCAGGGATCCAGATATGGGGCTTGATCCCAGGATCATGACCTAAGCCAAAGGCAGATGCTTAACCAACTGAGCCATACAAGTACCCCAAAACTTTTAAGTCTTATCTTTAGATGCTTTTAACCAGGGCTAGAAATGGTCTCCTGAGTCAACTGTTCATGGTCTTTGAGCAGTAACCCAGGTAGACTGGTATAGAGTAAGTTATGCCTACCATATGTAATTAAAGGTAAATGAACTTAACATATTACTTAGTTCCAGTTTTTCCCCAGTTTAGAACTTTAGGTTTTCATCTACATTTGCTAGTTGATCTGTATACCATTAGTGCTCTCAAGAAATGTTAGCAGACCCTTGAAGCTCTTTACTTAGACCATCATTCAGACTCTACTTTTCCCCTTTCCACTCTCTATTCCTTCCCTTACCCCATGATGCTTATCTTTTATGCCTCTTGTTGGCCTGTTAGCAGCTGTTTGAAGGTATCTCCATTCATGTTCTACCTGTTTAGAGCTGAGATCGGAAGACACATACATACCCATGCCCAAGTATATTGGTATGTAGCCACATGGTTTTGTTTTGTTTTTTTTTTTTAACTTTAAAAGATGAATTTGGTCCCAAATCCAGTATGGACACCATAGCTTGTGTAGTTCTGTACATGATGACTGTTCTGCAAAGAGCATAGTTCTTAGCTCAGTGCCCCACACCAGATATATGCTCGTTTATTTCTTTGGTCTGTAGTGATGAAGAGTGCAGGCTGCGGTGGCAGTGTCAGGCTTAGCACAGTGCACAGCATGTTGCTGGTGTCCCAGGAGTTGTATGCTACAGTTTTCAGACAGACTGAATGTGAATCCTGCGTCAGCTGGTAACTCATTTTGTGATCTTGGGTAAATTATTTAATCTCTGTGTGCCTAAGTTCATTCTTCTATAAAAAGGGAATAAAAATGGTTCCTACCTCATTAAATTGTTATGATGATAAAGAGATAGTGCATGCCAGGAAGCATAGAATAGTGTCTGGCATTCTAAACATTTAATAAATATTAATAAATATTACCGGTTAAAGTTACCACCCTAACATGGTATAGCTGTAGCTTGTGATTTTTTTTTTAATATATACAACATTATGATCAAATGGAGTTTGTTCCAGAGATCCAAAGACGATTCACCTACAGAAAATCTAATAATGTATTTTGACATTTTATTTTATTTTTTTTTTAAGATTTTATTTATTTATTTGACAGAGGGAAATCACAAGTTGATGGAGAGGCAGGCAGAGAGAGAGAGGGAAGCAGGCTCTCCGCTGAGCAGAGAGCCCGATGCGGGACTCGATCCCAGGACTCTGAGATCATGACCTGAGCTGAAGGCAGCGGCTTAACCCACTGAGCCACCCAGGCGCCCCGTATTTTGACATTTTAAATGAGAAAAATCATGATTATCTCAATTGATGCAGAAAAGGCATTAGATAAGGTTCAGTTCTTTTTATGTGCTACCATGTTGAAAGTTCTTTACAAAAACCTATAGATAAATTTATAGATGACTATATGAACAAGGCAGAATAAGCTGTATTAACACATTACTAATTAAATGAGATAAAAATGCATGCACAGAGAAAAAGCCTCTAACTTTTAGAAAGGACTCAGAATTCTTTTTTTATTTAATTTTTTATTTCTTTATTTGCCAGGCAGAGAT
>NW_026746584.1:0-2288 GCF_022355385.1 Mustela nigripes
AGTTGCAGAAGGCATTAGAGGAATTAAGAATGCAAGGAGAAGTAATGGCACAGCTGAAAGCAGAAGCGGAAGCTGCAGCTGTGGCGCAGATTGGGCCAACCTGGCCAGAGGGGTTTTAAGATCACGTAGGCTCTCGATTTGAAACAAATGTTACTTGCAATTGCACCTCAGCTAAGCACATAAATTACTCACCAATGCCCGTCTGTGTTTGAGCTCCCTTTCTCTTCATAGTTTTTTAATGCTTCTACTATTAACAAGTCATCTAGTCTCTCTTGTGAGTCCCAGAATTGTCTGCTATCAGAATGTTGGAATGCCACGGTGGGAGACTCGGCAGTAATAGCCAAGATACCGACGTATATCCCGATGCCAGTACAGGTGAACCCCGACAACCTGCCAGTGCTGCTTCTACATAAACGAGACTTTGGAATAACAGCAGCCATTATTGCAGCTATTGCAGCATCCGTCGCCGCTGCTACTGCTGCTGCAGTAGCGTTGACAACCTCGGTACAGACAGCAGCCGCCATGCTCAACAACGTCACAGGAATGGTCGCTGAAGCATTGGCTACACAAGAACAAATTAACGGACATTTGCATGCTGGGATCCTTATTGTAAATCAAAGAGTTGATCTAGTATAGGAACAAATAGATGTCTTAGAATCTATAATCTCAACAGGATGTATACATAATATGGCGGGACTTTGTGTTACTCCCGTAGCTTACAATAACTTGTCAGTAGCGGCCAATCGGTCTCGACAATTGGGAAGAATTCTTAATGGTACCTGGAACCGTCAATTTCAAAATTTAACTAGGCAATTACGAGCTCAAATTATATCCATATATTCTACCAAAGTAACTATTGCACCTGTTAGTGAGCGGAAAAAATGTTACAGCAATCTGTTTCGTTCCTCAAACAGTGGGCTGGACTTGGTGCCATGGCTGTTCTCTTAATCACAGCTAACATACTAATGTTACGTTGGGTGTGTGGCCGTGTCCGTTGCAATGAACGACAATAACACCTCATGGTTCAAGCCATGATGGCTCTTGAGGCTGTACCTCCCCCCAGATATGGCTAAGCATGCTAGATGGGTAGTCAAAGACGGGTAAGACTGATCCCACACCATAGCAACCTAAGACAGGGGCTCTTCAACCAGGGAGAGTACCCGATGACGGGTAAGCATGTGTGCTGAGGATTGGCAACCTAAGACAGGCACGATCTTAGCCATTATAAATAAATAAAAAAGGGGGAGATGTCGGGAGCCAGTACAGGAGGCCTACTCTAAGAGCTGTAAGGGACTGAATATGATTGGCTGTTCATTTAGGTCCACTCTCGCGGGAGGTGCATGAGCACTGCATTTTGATTGGTTAACACTGCCTGTATAAAAACACATGCACCGAGGGTAGAGAGGGAGAAAGAAAAAAGCGATTAAAGAAGAAGGTTCACCGCTACGTGAGTCTCCGAGTCGTTCTTGCGGGCCGAGAGTGACAAAAATAAACTTTTGGGACTTCATCAAAATATTAATTTTTTTTAAATTTATTTTTTATTTATTTTCAGCATAACAGTATTCATTGTATTTGCACCACACCCGGTGCTCCATGCAATCTGTGCCCTCTATAATACCCACCACTTGGTACCCTGACCTCCCATTCCCCTCCCCTTTAAAACCCTCAGATTGTTTTTCAGAAAAAAAAAATCTTAAAATTTTTAAATGAGCAGATGGATTTCCTTAAGCAAGACTGAATTCCCTGTAATGGATCCGCTAATACCAAGGACTGTTTGTGGAAGATAGATGAGTCATTCTCCAAGTACATTATAGAACTTAAACTATACTACAGTTTTCTTGGAACAAATGTGCCACTAATATTTTTCTTCATTTAATTAAAAAATTAGATTTTTTAAATTCCAGCATAATTAGTATACAGTGTTTTTTTTAATTTTTTCAATTTATATTTTTTCAGAAAAACAGTATTCATTATTTTTTCACCACACCTAGTGCTCCATGCAATCTGTGCCCTCTATAATACCCACCACCTTGTACCCCAACCTCTCACACCCCCGCCACTTCAAACCCCTCAGATTGTTTTTCAGAGTCCAGTCTCTCGTGATTCACCTCCCCTTCCAATTTACCCCAACTCCCTTCTCCTCTCTAACACCCCTTGTCCTCCATGATATTTGTTATGCTCCACAAATAAATATACAGTGTTATATAAATCTCAGGTGTATAATAGAATGATTCAAAAATTCTATGCATCACTCAATGCTCATCACAATGAATGTACTCTTAATCCCC
>NW_026746585.1:0-2288 GCF_022355385.1 Mustela nigripes
GGGGGAAACATGCAGGGAAGGACAAGCCACCACAGAAAATGACACATCTACTGAAATGGGCCTAGAACTGACCCAGATGTTACAAGTGGCACTGATCATTAAAATAGTTTATTACCGTATTCCTTATGTTCAAAACATCTGAGTAGGAACAGGAAAGACATTTTAAAAGACTCAAACTGAACTTCTACAGATAAATACTACAGTGTCTGAGAAAGTTAACACCCGACTAGATTAACACAGCACCAAAAAAAAAGATCAGTGAACACGAAGAACAGCCACAGGAGCTTTTATACAATGAAACACACAGAGAAAAAGGAATTGGAAGAGAACAAAGAATATCAGTGAGTTGTGAGACGACTTCAAGCTGCGTAACACACACGGAAAAGGAGTCGCTGAGGACAGATGGAGGGAGGTGGGGGGAATATTTGAAGGAATACGGTCAAAAATTTCCCAAAGTTGATGAAAATCATAAACACACAGATCCAAGAAGTTCAATGACCCACAAGCACAGAGACCGGAGGAAAGCAATACCAACACACAGCATAACCAAACGCTCAAAACCAGGGATAAAGAGAAAAGTTCAAAAGCATCTAGAAGAAAAACCAAAAACCACAGGACAAATGTAGGAATGGAGAGGATGACATCACATTTCTCTTGGGAACAATGGAAGTGGGAAGACAGTAGGGGAACACATCTGATGTACAGGAGAAAACCCAGCAAAGCTCCCCTGAAACTGTAAGATTTTTTTTTTTAAAGATTTTATCTATTTATTTGACTGACAGAGATCACAAGTAGGTAGGGAAGCAGGCAGAGAGAGAAGAAGGGAAGCAGGCTCCCCGCTGAGCAGAGAGCCCGATGTGGGGCTCGATCCCAGGACCCTGGGATCATGACCTGAGCCGAAGGCAGAGGCTTTAACCCACCGGGCTGCCCAGGTGCCCCGCTCCCCTCAAATTAAAGCCAAGGCAAAAATAAAGGACTTTTCTGACATATAAGAGCTGAAAGATTCAGCAGCAGCTTAATGTGTCCCAAAATCCAGAAAGAACTTATCAAACTCAACATCCCAAAACCAAATAATCCAGTCAAGAAATGGGCAGAGGACACGAACAGACACTTCCCCAAAGACATACCTAGGGCCAAATGCATGTGCCTTACATGCAAAGATGCACAACGTCACTCATCATGAGGGAAACACAAATCAAAACACAAATCAAAACGAGATCCCACCACACAGCTGTCTCAATGGCTAAACTCAACGACACAAGAAGCAACAGGGGTTGGCGAGGATGCGGAGAAAGGCGAACCTCGTGCACTGCTGGGGGTAATGCAAGCTGGTGCAGCCCCTCTGGAAAACAGTATGGCAGTTCCCCAGAAAGATGAAAATACAAATACCCTACAATCCAGCAATGACGCTCTAGGTTAGGAATTTACCCAAAGGATACAAAAATACAGACTCGAAGGAGAACCTTAGATGTTTATGGAACCCCGATGTTTAGAGCAGCATGATCCACAAGAGCCAAACTATAGCGAGAGCCCAAATGTCCCCCGACTGAGGAATGAAGACGATGTGGTGTATACATACAATGGATTATTAATCAGCCATACGATTTCACTCACATGATTCATAAATATGGGATTTAAGAAACAAGACAGATGAACATATGGGAAGGAACAAAAGAGGAGAGGGGAATCAAACCATAAGAGAACACGATGAGGGGTGATGGAGGGATGAGGGTGGGTTGGGCTAGATGGGGGTGGGCATTAAGAAGATGTTTTGATGAGCACCAGGTGTCCTATGTAAGTGATGATTCACTGACCTCTACTCTTGAAACTAATATTGCACTGTAAGCTCACTCATTAAAATTTAAATAAAAATTTGAAAAAGAAAACAAAGAACGATTAGAGGTGTTGAAGGAAGTCCTTCAGGCAGAAGGAAAGTAAGAGCAGATAAAAATCTGTATCTACATAAAGAAATGAAGAGTACCAGAAATGGTAGCTATGCTATTTTCTTATTCCTTAAAAAATAATTATTTGCTTAAAAATCACTAGTCCTATGGGCTTGATTCTACTTGTAAGAGTAAAATGACACAACAGTGTGATGACCCAGCGGGGAGCAATGGAAGTCACAAACTCCCTACATTCTAAGCAATAAATGGTACCTTACCTGAAGATAAACTGTGATGAATTAAAAGTTTCATACTATAAATTGCAAAGCAATCACAAATAACAACTGTGTTAGAGCTAACAACCGCACACAAGACGTAAAATGGGATCATAAAAAATACACAATC
>NW_026746586.1:0-2287 GCF_022355385.1 Mustela nigripes
GCTCTGCTTTGGAATTCCTCTTTTGGTGGGACACATGATGTAACAACACTGAAAGGAGTCCTCCATCCAACAGATTGACGAAAACCAATTGGGATCGGGCCAAATCCACAGAGAGCAAGATTCATCCATGGCCCATGAGGCCTCCTCGACATTCCACGGCCATCGCTGATACAAAATCCAGAGACAAAAGCCTATGCAAGCGCCTCAGACTCGCACTATCTTCATATCCTGAAGATGTCTTCTCATGGTTTGTAGATCGGGCCTGCCATACCGTGGCCCCAAACATAAGCTGAGTTTGTGTTTTCAGACTTCTGTCCTCAAAGTCCTGGGCCACACAGCATAGAGGCTGGGGACCCTGGAGCCACACATTAGGACTGTGCCTACCCAATCCATGGGAATTCTGCCCATTCCATTGTCCTAAATCGTACAAATTAGGAGAACCCTCCAAAGTCCCTGAGGCCATCCCAATAGTATAGTTCGCCAGGGACAAAAAAGGTCAGTCTGACACCAGCTGAGCATCTACCTCCACTCATACCCTAGAAGGATGTCCCCAGAGAAGAAGATTGAATCAGACAGGACCCTAGGCCAAAATCGGATCCATTGCTTTGGTTTACAGGCATGTCTCCTCAAAACCCTGGTTTCCAATACCAGCATTGGGGTTTTCCTGAGGCAACCATCAGGACAAACCTCGTCTCCACAAAGAAACTTGTGCATGGGAGCTATGTCAGATGCTTAGGAGAATACTTCAGGGTCCCGGTGCCACCGCACCATTCCAAAGCCCTCATGGACACAAACACACAGTAGACCCATCCTCAGGAAAGTCAATTGCAACTCAGCCACCCCGGTTGCTCCCGCAGAGCCATCAGATCTAAACTGTCTTGTCGCTAGGAGATAATTGGAATGCGAGGCAGGCTTCCCAGGCATCCATCCTCGAACGTTGGTCTGGACTCATCAATATGGGATGTCCTGGAGCTGTCCAACAGGTCTCAATTGTCCCGCAGAAGGAATCCTTGGAGGGGGCATCCCACAACTCCCAACGTGGGAAAACCTCCACGGCCTCGAGTTTCGGCTCCCTTTATGAAAGGGCCATCATGAACAGAAAATCCAAGCTGAGCCAACGTCTGATCCTCGCTCTGACTTCAGATGCATGAGATATTGCTTCAGATCTTCAGGGGGTACATGCCATGCCCTCGCCCTGAAACCCAAGTCTAGCTGTCCCTAGGACCCAATTTTAACCAGATTTCTGGTTGTCCAATCGCCCCTCCCCAGGGCTCTACTCTGGAATCACTCATTTGGTGGGACACCTGAGTTTGAAAAACAAAACAAAACAAAACAACAACAACAAAAAACGGACTTCTTCTGTCCCACAGAATGACCCCGAACTCTTTGGATTGGGCCAAACCCCCAGGGAGTAAGACTCGTACATTTCCCATGAAGTCACCGGAAATTTCATTACCATGAATGGCATGATATCCAGAGATAAATACTTGAGCAAGAGCCTCACTCTCACCCTTTTTTCATATCCCGAAGAGTTCTCCTCATGGTCTGTAGATTAGTCCTGCCATACCTATGACCCGACACATAAGCCGAGTTTCTGTTTTCAGACAACTGTCCACACAGCCCTGGCCTACACAACCTACAGGCTTAGGCCCCTGGAGCCAAGCAGACGACTGTAATGGCCCTCTCCAAGTGAATTCTGTGTGCCCATTCCAATGGCCACAACACTACTAATAGGATAAACCTCCAAAGTCTCTGAGGCCATCCCAATATTTGTGGCTTCCCAGGACAAACAGAAGCAATCTGAGGCCATCTGAGATCCTACCTGTACTCAGACTTGTAGACTGATATCCCCAGAGGTAAAAAGGAATTAACAGGCCCCTAGGCCCTAATCGGATCCATTGCTTTGGCTTCCAGGCATCTCTCCTCAGAGGCCTGGATTTCAGTACCAGCATATGGCTTTTTCTTGACTCACCCACCAGAACAAATCTCATCTACACATGTGAAAATTGCACGTGGGAGTGATGTGAAAGCATCTGTTTAGGAGAACCCTTCATGGCCCCAGTGCCGCCGCCTCATTCCACGGTATCCATAGACACAAAAACACATTAGGACCCATCCACAGGAGAGTCCATTTCAACTCAGCGTATTCGGTTGCTCCGCGAGATCCAGCAGATCTAACTTGTCTTGTTGCTAGGAGACAATTGGAATGCGAGGTGGGCTACCCCGCCATCCATCCTTAAAACCCTGCTCGGAATCGTTAGCCTGGAGCCAACCAACAGGTCTCAAT
>NW_026746587.1:0-2223 GCF_022355385.1 Mustela nigripes
CTGGTCCCTGATGTTCCCCAGGGGCAGGTGTAGGGGCAGAAGGAGTCCTGGTCCCTGATGCTTCCCTGGGTCAGTGTGGGTGGAACACTGGAGAACACAGCCTTTCAAGGGCGTCCACACAGGGTTTATGTCACCGCTCCAGGAGACGAGCCTCCCGTCACTAACAGGAACCCAACACAGTGAAATGTGTCCCTCGAATTAGCTGCATTATGCTAAGTGCCTGGACCCCAATTACTGGTGTCAACCTATCACGAGTCCATTTCCCCTTATAGGAATTACATTGGCGTGTTTGTCCCCAGAAATGATAAACCTGGATTGTATCCACTCATATTCTTTTCCGTTTTACGTAACAGAAGGG
Source organism: Mustela nigripes (assembly GCF_022355385.1). NCBI lineage: Eukaryota > Metazoa > Chordata > Mammalia > Carnivora > Mustelidae > Mustela > Mustela nigripes. The sequence continues at coordinate 359 of NW_026746587.1, forward strand.
CCTAGAAATGACGGTGAGAAAAACATAGAAACAAAACCTCCGGCCTCAGGCCTGGCGTCAAATTAAGGCACATCCGTCATCACGACTAATTTTTCCTTACGTACCACGCGTGCGTTTTCACGTTAGCCTTCAGCACCCACGGAAACCGTCACTGGGGTCTAACGTCTGTCCGCCGGGGTCATGCGTGTCTGGCAACAGGGCGGCGTTCCCCGGTCTTGCCCGTGGGACCCTGCTACGTGGGGACATGCCTCTGTCCCTGTGTCCTTGTTCATGTATTTGGGGAAAACAGCACCTAACTGCAAAGATATGGCGAATCTACCCACCGATACCCCCCTGAAAATATTCAGAACGTGTCCCTGGCAGGTGCGGACGCCCCTTCATGAGTCAGCGCTAACTGTGGTCTTGTGCTGTCATGCTTTCCTAGGTACGTTCCGTCTCAGAAATAGAAACCATCTGTCCCCACAGGAGCTCATGTTGTAGGGACTATGGAGAAGACGTCTGCACGGGACTGCGACCACACCTTCACGTCTCTGAAATTCGCCCCCGCATAAGGCAGAAGATACACCCCAAGTGTATCAGCAGAGCTTCCCGTCGCGTCTTGGGGCAGGAAATCCTGGCGTGCCTTCCGACCGTGGCGTTTCGGGGTCGGCGGGAAGATCCGTAGGTTGAGACGGGAAAGGGTCTTTGAGCATCTTCATTTGGGCGTCTCCCCTGGGTATGTGCAGTTCCCCCAAAAAGGGTCAGTCACGAATGCGGAGGGGTTGATGTGGACTGGGAAAGGTAGGGGAGCATGACGAGGTCAACCGCCCTCCAGACTTTGACCTGCTGCTGGGAGCGGGGACCGCAGCTGAGCGTGGAGACGGGTGCGTCCTGGACGAACGGTGAGCAGTAAGTCCTACAGCAGAGGGATTACCCTTCTGTCTCCCCCCACCCCAAACACGCACGCGGGCATCCAGGTGTTTCCGTGGAGGAAGGAATCCCAGAACACTGCTGTGGTTCTTTGGGAAAACAAACCAGTTAGAACCAGCAGGCTGAGAGCGGGACCCCACTTCTTCCGCTCACTCCCGGGCATGTCCGGGACATGTACATCCTTGCCCCTGGGCATTACAACCTATCGAAGCCAGCCAGGTGTGCAGAAGCGGTCAGCTTCACAGGACTCCCAGGACAGTGCCAAGTCAGTGCAAGAGACCTCGAGCCTGCGTCGAGCTCATTCACTCGCACCTGTGAGCGGCCATGCATCTATGACCACTTACTCCTATACCTTGGCATGTCACCTGCTTCTCACCGCAGCTTCCTGGGGGCGACCTGGACCAAGGACTGAGGGCATCCTTGCAAACACACAGAGGTACACGAGGTGTCAATGAGGAAATCCACAGACGGAGCCGGTGTGAGTACGAGGACAGCTATCGGCAGATGAGCACACGTGGGGAAGGATACGGGGACCCACGTGATACACAGAGGTGATGGAGGTGTGTGAATACGGATCTGGAAACCCAGTTTAGATTAAAAATAGGTAAGGATGATGATACCAATAGAGGTATGTATGGAGAGAGGTAGATATGAGATTCCTAGAGAGATGGAGATAGAGGGATACAGACAATGTGTGGATATAGATGATACATGGATACATATGCTCTACGGATACATGTGATAAGTAGATACAATGTATGCATACATATGCTATACGGATACATGGGATAAGTAGATACAATGTATGCACACATATGCTATACGGATACATGTGATAAGTAGATACAATGTATGCACACATATGCTCTACGGATACATGTGATAAGTAGATACAATGTATGCACACATATGCTCTACGGATACATGTGATAAGTAGATACAATGTATGCACACAT
>NW_026746588.1:0-1384 GCF_022355385.1 Mustela nigripes
ATATTAAGAACAGAATGTCTCTCTAAATAACATTTAGAATCATCATTAGTTTATGACTCCTGACTCATTTGTTTATGAAGTGATACTTACTGCAAGAACACTGAAGTTTGTAATATAATTTTTGAATTAATCACCAAGCTACTTTATTATAAATTATGAAAGAATAATTTCTCATGTTGTGTTTCATTCTGCTCTTACGTTATGGTCATGACATTTTCATTAAAATAAAGTAGAAAATAGAAGTAAATAATAAGTGAAAAATAAAAAATAATAAATTAAAAATAAAAGTAAAACTCTTGTGAAATGTTAAACTTTTCTTACTTATTTTGTTTTGCTTTTCCTCTACCATGCTGGCAAAGCTGTATTTTGCAGATAGATACAATTTTCTAGGTGCTAGGTTTTTTGCTTTTGCTAAAATTTTCAAAATATAAGAAGTTGAATAGTCATGGATTGTTTACTAAACTCCTTATCTACACATATAAAAATAAAACAATGATGGTGACCTGGGTATTTCTAAAATTGTATTCTGCTTTTCCATATTATGTTTTACAATGTAATTAATAAAGATTCTGCATATATTAACACCCATCCCCTTCTATTTCATCTGTATGTCCATTACAGAACATGTATGATTTTTATTCATTGCTATGTTGTGGTGAAGAGATTGTCTGAAGTAGTCCTATATTTATGCATGTAGATCTTAAGCTACAGTGCTCTTGTTTATTTGCTTGTTCGTGATCAGTATGTCTGAAAGATGGTAACTATTGCATCAAGTATGACGATTAAAAAATATTATTGGTGCCTGATACACTGTGATGAAATAGGTAAGTCGATTTATAATTTGTTAATTAAATTAGAAAATAAATTCCTTTGGATTTGTCCTTCATTAAGAGTTTTTGTTTTAAACGAATTCCTTGGGATCGTTTTTGTGTAATATATATCACATGCCTCAACCTTTAAATTTGAATGTAGGAATGAGCCTAGAAAATATTGTTATGAAATGTTTTTGTTCTGTTATATTATGATAACTTGGGAAATACTGGTAGTTTTTTTTATTAGCATTTCCTACTTTCCACATGCCCTTACAGATGAGATATCATGTTTTTCCTACTATTTTTATCGTGGTTGATATATTCTTCATGATCAATAACAATCAATGAAAATTCATAACATTAATTTTCTTTGGGAAAGTGATATTTTAGCAGAATCCATGACCAAAAATTTTAGCTGTTGTTCATCCAGTAGGTGAGACTATCAATGTTCCCGAAATTTCAAGAAATAGAACTTATTAATTGTGTTGGTTAATGTTTATTGTCTCTGAACTTAGAGGTGCATAATTCAATTCAAAATAAATTTTAAATTGAATTATGCACCTCTAAGTTCA
>NW_026746588.1:1484-2287 GCF_022355385.1 Mustela nigripes
TGATCAATAACAATCAATGAAAATTCATAACATTAATTTTCTTTGGGAAAGTGATATTTTAGCAGAATCCATGACCAAAAATTTTAGCTGTTGTTCATCCAGTAGGTGAGACTATCAATGTTCCCGAAATTTCAAGAAATAGAACTTATTAATTGTGTTGGTTAATGTTTATTGTCTCTGAACTTAGAGGTGCATAATTCAATTTAAAATTTATTTTGAATTGAAAACAAGATCTTACTGAAGCTTAGTCATCCCACTTTATATCAGGCCTCCAGTACATTCTAATTTATGCATAGAAAATATCATAAACATGAATGTCACTTTTCCTATTGCATTTCTACTGAAACTGCAATGACTCAAAGATGTCAGATCTGAAAAATACTACCTTTCTATAATTTCTGTTTCCTAGGAGGAATGGATATACCATTTTAGCACAATTATCCAACAGTATTCAAAACCACCATGAATTTTAAAACATAGTTATTACACCCTAAAAATCAAGTATGAAAATGTATAAACAATCAAGTCTCTATCTGTAAATGAAGTACTCCCACACAGACTGGTTTTAAAACTTTCTAACTTAAGGAATTTGATAGCACAGACTCAGGTAGTAGTTTCAGTGCCTACAGTATACTTTCAGGGAGAGAGTAGTATAGGCTCTGAGTCACTTTCTGCCTAGAGATGACCTAATAGTGGTTTTGGCATTGTTTGTTTGTTTTTGAAAATACTTTCCTGGGCGTCATTCAGAAAATGTAGAGTTTGGCAATCTATATAAATTAAGGATGATCTTTTTGAATGTTTGT
>NW_026746589.1:0-2287 GCF_022355385.1 Mustela nigripes
GAGATTGAATTTTAATTAAAAAATTTAAAAAGTCCATTGCTTTTGTATATACCAGCAATGTACAAGTGGAATTTGAAGTTAAAAACACAAGACCATTTACATTAGCATACCAAAATAAATTAATACTTAGGTGCAAATCTAACAAAATATGCACAAGATCTATGTGAGAAAAAGTATAAAATTCTGATGAAAGATAACAAGCAAGGTCAGATGTGAAGTGGAAAGAAAGTCCATAATCTTGGGTAAGAACACTCAATACTGTTAAGAGGTCAGTCCTTCCCAAAATGATCGACAGACTCAATGCAATCCCAATCAAAATGCCAATAAGTTATTCTGTGGATACCAACCTGTTGACTCTAAAATTTGGATGGAAAACTGGAAAACCAAGAGTCCCAGAGTAGTCAACAAAATATTAAAGAGTGGGGAAAAAAAGGAAATTGAGGATTGCCACCACCCAATCTCAAGACTTACTATTAAAGCTATAGTGACTAAGACAGAAGGTGCCTGGCAAAAGAGACAGGTGCTTGGAACAGAATGGAGAGCCCAGAAAAACATCCACACACACAGGCAAAGGCAACTCAATGGCAAGGACAGTCTTCAACAAATGGAACCGAACAATGGGACATTGATAAGAAAAAACAAACAAATGAAAAGAATAAAAACAAACTTTTCACACCTTTCACAAAACCTAAACATAAAATGCAAAAATTCTTAAAGATGACATAAGAAAAAATGTAGGGATCCTTGGATTTGGCAATGACTTTTCAGATATAAAACCAAAAGCATGATCTATGAAAGAAAAAAATTGATGAGAGGGACTTTGTTAAAATTAAAGTTCTCTGTAAAAGACACTGTTAAGAGAATGAAAAGACGGGATGCCTGGGTGGCTCAGTTGGTTAAGCAGCTGCCTTCGGCTCAGGTCATGATCCCAGCGTCCTGGGATCGAGTCCCACATCGGGATCCTTGCTCCGCAGGGAGCCTGCTTCTCCCTCTGACTCTACCCTCCACTCTGTCTGCCTGTGCTCGCTCTCGCTCGCTCTCTCTCTGATAAATAAATAAATAAAATCTTAAAAAGAGAGAGAGAGAGAGAATGAAAAGACCAGTCACAGAGTAGAGAAAATATCTGCAAAACACATCCATAGTAAAGGACTTAAAATAAGAAATATAATATAAAGATGTCTTAGTAGCAACAAGAAATCAAACCTAATTTAAAAATATGAAAAGAGCGGTGGCTGGGAAACCTAGTCAGTTAAGCATCTGCCTTTAGCTCAGGTCTTGGGACTGAACCCCACACTGGGCCCCTGGCTCAGCGAGGAGCCTGCTTTTTTCCGTCTCCTGCTACTACCTCTCTGTGTGCTTGTGCTGTTAATAAATAAATAGAATCTTTAAAAAAGAAAAAGAAAAGGATCTGAAAAGATGCTCAACTTTGTATGTCATTAAGAAATTGCAAATTTAAACAAGGTACTCTTACATATCACGTAGAATATAAAAAATCCAAAGCACTAGTAATACCAAATGCTAGCAAGGATGTGGGACAACTGAACTCTCATTCACTGTTTGGTCAGAATGCAAAATGGGAGGCACTGTATGATACAGCTTGGCAGTTTCTCACAGAACTAAACACATTCTCGCTATAAGATCAGTAATTGTGCTCCTTTGTATTTACCCAAAAGAGCTTAAAACTAGTGTCCACACAAAAACCTGCACATGGATGTTTATTCTCTGAAGTGTCAAAACTTGGAAGCAATCCAAATCTCCTTCAGTAGGTGAACAGGTACACTGTGCCACACCCACACAATAGATTATTCGACAATTAAAAGATGAATTATTAAGCCACAAGACTTCGAAGAACCTTAAATGCATACTGCTAAGTGAAAGACCAGTCTCAAAGGCTAAATAGTATATGATTCCAACTCTACGGCATTCTGGAAAAGGTAAAAATTAACCAACATTTTTATTTTTATTTATTTTTTAGGTCATCTCTATACCCAATGTGGTGACTAGAACTCACAACCCCGAGATCAAGAGTCAGATGCCCTAGCAACTAAGACAGCCAGGTGCCTCTGAAAAGGTAAAACTCTAGACAGTAAAAAGATCCCGGGCTGAGGGGTGAGCGAGGAGGGTGCAGAGAGAGGAGAAGAAACAAATAGATGAGGTACAGGGGTTTTCAAGGCAATGAAACTAGGCTGTAAGATACCAACAGTAGGTAAATAACATTATACATTTGTCAAAAACCACAGAACTATAGAAAGAGGAGTGAACCCTAATGTAAACCATGCATTTTAAT
>NW_026746590.1:0-2287 GCF_022355385.1 Mustela nigripes
TTATCATTGGAAAATATAGCCTGATACTTAACTCTAGGGAATGATGTAGGAGAGCTAGGTTCTTGTCTCTTGGGAGTCAAAGAAGGAATCTCGTGGGCAACGGAGAGTGAGTAAGTGACAGAAGTTTATCAAGTGAATATATAGGAAAAGCTCTCACAACTAAGAGGGGTCCCCACACAGTTAACAATGAGTGCCTTCAGGGTTTATTCTTTATAAAAAGGTAACCAGGCAACTTTAATCCTTTTAACATCTCTATCAAAAACTGCTGCAATGGCTTACCTCCCTTTTAGGGTCTGATTATTCTTTTTTGGTTACAGGTGTTTATCATAGAGACACCCACCCCACATGACCCACCCCATACACCTAGGGCAGGGTGGTCCTCCATCCCACATGCCTAGATCAGGGTGCTCTTCCCTGGGGTAGGGTGGTCCAATTTATATCTTTACTCTGGTTTTCCCCCACCACATTTTGGGGATTTCTGAGAGCTTGTTTACAAAGTTCCCTATGGATCTCTTCCTCCATAGCCCCACCTGGCCGTTACTCATTTTGAGAGTTGATATTACCAAAGTACTGTAATTTAAAAATTTCTGAATTAGCTGTATTATTTCTTTTTAGGTATGAAGTTAACTTCCAATTATATGAATTTAATATTTTGGTCACTGCTTTCTAATTTTATTGCCTTATTCTTGGAAAATATAGCCTGATATTTAACTCTAGGAATTTATTGGCATATACTTCTGGCCTAAATAATGGCCTGTTTGTGTAAATGTTCGACTTCTGCTTATATACTTGCTGAAGACTATTGTTTTGGGGTCAGGATGGCTACATTTATTAATAGATCAGGACTATTAGATTCTCTAAATTTTGATGTCTCTTAATTTAATCTAATTAAATTATCAGTTAATGAAAGAAGTTAAATTTTTTATGTACTACTGCATCTAAACTTATCAAAGTCTTTTGCTATACTTAGACAAGTATGTCATCCTGTTTTTATATCAAGTCTTACATTAAAAAAATAATACTATCTAAAATATTATTTATTATTATTGTTATTATTTTTAAAGATTGTATTCATTGGGGTACCTGAGTGGCTCTGTCAGTTAAGTGTCTACCTATATCTCAGGTCATAATACCCGGGTCCTTGGATAGAGCCCCGCAGGGGGAACCCTGCTCAGTGGGGTGGTTCTCCCTCTCCCTCTGTTATTCCCCTGCTGTGTGCATGTTTTTCTTTTCTCAAATAAATAAGTAAAATTTAAAGATTATCTCTCTCAAATAAATAAGTCAAATTTTTTTTCTCAATGGGAGGGAGAAGCAGACTCTCCACTGAGCAGGGAGCCTGATGCAGGGCTCAATACCAGGACCCTTGGATCATGACCTGAGCTGAAGAAAGACACTTTGACTGACTAAGTCACCCAGGCACTCCAGTTGTTTATTTATTTATTTATTTTTATTATGCATATGGTTTATCACTCTTTTCTTCAAGTCTTTGTTTCGATCTTTTTACTTTTTTCATAAAACTGAATTATTTCAAGATGACTTGGTCATCCTCTTTTCCCCCACCCCATAGGTCATAGAGTACATTTTAACTGTTAAAATAATATTAGTATTTAAGTGCTGCCTACACAAATTAAGGCAAATTAACTGTGGTCTGTATACCGGAAAATATTTTTTTTATTATGCCTTCCTATTCCAATGACATTTTATAAGGATCTAAATGTTTATATTTGTGATTATTTTTTTCAAGATAATAAAGCTATTACTTCATTCTTTTTTATATCTGATGTTATTTAAAAAATTTCTGTCAGTCTGATTCATGTTTCTTTATTACTGAATTATTTTTTTTCTCTCTAACACTTATGATTTTTTTTTTTGTCTTCGGTATGTATGCCCTACTTTGGGATTTTTAGAGTCAACTATAGTTATGAATATTTTCTTCATTTTCTTGTATGTAAGTTTTAATCCAGTGTCTTGACTATTTTATGCTTGAGAAATAGATGTACATTAATATTCAAATATTTCTTTCCTTTTTCTTCTTTCATTCAATAAAAGTCATTTATTTTATTTTATTTAAAAAATATTTATTTATTTATTCATTTATTTGGAGTAGAGAGAGAGGGTCATGAAGAGTGGCTGATTATATACTTTCAATTTGGGAGGAGCTTAAGGATTGCACAAGCCTCCAAGGTATTTTATAAACAAGGTTTCCAGGACCTTGAGGGGGCTAGCTATTGTTAGTGAATGGTCATTTATTACTATTTAGTAAAAACTCAGGGAAGAGACTCTTCTG
>NW_026746591.1:0-2286 GCF_022355385.1 Mustela nigripes
TCACAAAGTTCTAAAGAAACCTCTGCACTAGAAGCAAGCAGGTAAGCATTTTTTTTTAACTAAGTAGCACATAAATTAATACTTCACATCCAGTCTAATTAGGCGTGGACGGCTTAGGTAGAATTCATTTCTGAACAAGAAGAAAATCCAGGTTTGTGGCTAGAATGTAGCTCCAGGAGAGTGGAGAGCATGAAATGGTGAAATCTATACACGTTCCTATAAACCCTTTGGTTATAGACCACAGTTCCAACACGTCATTATGCTTGCAGTGGAAAAGTATATTTGGAATCACCTTCCCTGAGGACTAGCAAAGTCCTGTTGATCTTTAAGGTATACCTACCATTCATCTTAGTTTTTCTCCATCTCATTTTTTTTCCTAGACATGCCCAGAGTATTACCATTGATGTATTTTGCACCAGCATTATATTATTATGAAACAGTATAGGACATATCCAGTTGAAATTTACAAACAGGAAAGAAAAAACTTATGAAATAGGAAAAAGATGATGGCTCTCTTTGTTATACTGTGATTGTCTTGTTCCCTTCCTGGTGTGAATTTTCAATCAGCCAGGGTAGATGAGTGACTCAGAAAATGAGTAGTTAGGTCCTGTCAGCACCGTGAGACTCACAGTGGTGCAGTGGGAGTAGCTGGGGCTGGTCCTACACATACCAGCTGGGATGCCTGTGTCAAGGTCGCCTGGTGCCCTGAGTGCTCTGTTGTGTGACGCTAACAGTCCCTCCCCTTGCAGGCAGAGTTAGGTTTCTAAATTTTAGGAATTAAGGTTTTAGATTTGGAAGGAACTTGAGAGACCATATGCTCCACATGTCTCATGATGGAGATTAAGAACGGACACATCCCAAAGGAAGCGATTCTCTGGTCCTAGGTCTCTGCCCCCTTTCACATCAAGGCATTCAACTAAGTGGTCAGCCTCCACTGTGCTTGTGTCTCTAGCCCGTTGCACTCGTGCTTCTGCCGCGTTCGTCCACACTTAGCAGACAGTCTGCACGCGGCCCTTCTGCAGCCCATGTGTCTCCAGCGGCTCTGCTTCGCTGCGGCCCTTGGCAGCGCCTGCAGCCCCTCCAGCCATGTCCACATTCGGCCCCTGGGGAGCTGGCCCTCCAGTGTTCTTCCCATCTTTGCTGTTGCTGCTGTGCTCCTCGGATAGAAACACCTCAGTGAGCTCTGTGTCTACAATCCTGTCCCTTTGCAGCACTGTCCTTGATAAACAGACATTGAGCGCTTTCTTGCTCAGAATTACCTTGGAGGACTTTTTTCTCCCGAAGAGCAGCTCTGAGCTCTAGAGTCAGGAAAGCCAGAGTAGCGTCAGCGCACGGTAAATCCATCATGCTCTGCCAGGCCCAGAAATGCCGAGAAAAGGATAAATAGGAAATGCGCATGGGATCAGTCAGTAGAGGTTGGGATTAGGCTTCCGCACTGTTAGTGCCAAGGGCTTGCCTTCCCTCCACACCAGTTCTAATGCTCTGGGACGGGGCACACCGTGGCAGGTCATCAGAGATTTTGGGTTTCCTTACAGTGTGTTTCCTCACTACCTGACTGCCCATCCTCAGATGTGGGATGCCTCATAGAGCCCAGCAGGGGCTTTGGGGCCTTTGTTGTGTTTTTTTTTTTTTCTTTCACTGTTCGGCTTCCTTTTGAATGGGGTTGATGCTTTCTAATGTGGGGGGCAAGAGGGAAGTGTATCCAGTCCACTTGATGGCAGATGCACTGTGAGTGATTTCTCACCAGCTCCCGGAGCACCGAGCTTGCTCTTTCTGCCGTTGGGTAAATGTAAACTTGGAGTCCGCTGCTCTGAGTGATTTCCCAGGTTGCTGCTAGGTGGTCTGTTTTAGCTGATTGAGGAGACAGCAGTAGTTGGTACTGGGGAGGTACTTGGGAGGGAGAATGAGGCAGGCGGAGAAGAAGAGGGGGCTTTGGGTATGAACAGTAGGACAGGGCAAGAGAGAGGAGGGGGTTAGAGAATGGGAGAAGAAGGGAGAAGAAGGGTACGAATGGGAGAGCCCGAGGAACGTGGTGGAAACATGCAGTTGTACCCACACTGACCTAAAATAGCTCCATCCCCTTGCCTGGGCCCTGTGGCCCGGGCCAGGCTGCGTCGGTGGCTTCTATGACCTCCCCGCTCCTCACCCCTCACACTGGGGCCTGCTGCACAGACAGTTTGTCATGAAAATTGATGGCATGCAGGTGCAGGTGCCTGAGCTCTGTAAGGCATGGAGGGCAGTGGGGGTGGCAGGTTTTAACTTTGGGAATTACATTTCTCTAATTGT
>NW_026746592.1:0-2286 GCF_022355385.1 Mustela nigripes
AGGGTAAATACCCAATAGTGCAATTGCTGGGTCATAGGGCAGTTAGTCAGGCGGAGAAAGACAACTATCATATGATCTCCCTGATATGAGGAAGTGGTGTTGCAACATGGGGGCTTAAGTGGGTACGAGAAGAATAAATGAAGGAAGATGGGATTGGGAGGGAGACAAACCATAAGTGACTCTTAATCTCACAAAACAAACTGAGGGTTGCTGGGGGGAGGGGGTTTGGGAGTAGGGGGTGTTATTATGGACATTGGGGAGGGTATGTGCTTTGGTGAGTGCTGTGAAGTGTTTAAACCTGGTGATTCACAGACCTGTACCACTGGGGATAAAAATACATGTTTATAAAAAATAAAAAATTATATTTAAAAAAATGTGCAGTAATGACAATGTTGTTGACTGAGGAAAAAAAATGCAGTAGACTACTAGCAAATTATAAAGAAAGTGATTATTAAATTAAACACTATGATTCCAATTTTACTATAGAAAAAAAGAGGTAGTTAGCATAATAAACTCATTAGCACAAAAGTAGTATAATATTTGATTTGCCTGTCTAGATTCAGATATAATGTGATCTTATATGCATAGATTTGCTTTTCAGAATAGGACTTTTGACACAATCATACTAACTTTATCTGAACTATTTGCCAGAAATATGTATAATTAATATTAATAGCTATGCCTAGTAACAAAAATATGTGAATGGTAGATCTTTCATTATCTTACATATGGCAATATTCTTTTCATTACAAATAATATGTAGGTTACTAAAGTGTGTAAAATGTTTACATAAACATGCTGTGTTGAGTAACATATTTGTCTTCTGCATAATGATATTATTTAAACTGATTACTTTAGATTTCTCAACCCACAAAAAGAAAATAAAATATCAACTTTTTATTATAATAGCAAGGTGATCACTTCAAACTTACTGCATAGTCCATTGTCACAGTTACCAGGGCAACTGGCACAAGGTGTCCCTTGTTGATAAGGGGTATTCTTTTTACTCACGTTATTGCCACTGAAATTTAAAATACATAATGTCAAATACTTTTCACTTTATAATTTAATTTATACTCCTCGAGGGCAGTATAAATTACCAAACATACATGACTACAGATGTTTTCAGTTATGTTAAAAAACTTAAAAATTATAATGCCCAGTGAGTAATTCAGGTAACATTCAAATTAAGAAACTGCTTCACATATTGACCAATTTCCTTGACTATAATTCTTCAGATTGAGCAACTAAATTAGAGTAATTAGAGTCTAAAGTTTTCCAAGTATATTTCAACGTGGTCCCACTTTCTTCATGTCCTAGCAGACTTGGTCAAACTGGCAAGGCAGTATAGCCCAATGTGTTAGCTAGAGGTAGAATATATCCCCTAGGAAGACAAAAGAGCTCTTGGGAGGCAGGTAGTTGCAGTTTGGAAAAGAATATTTAATGTTACAATATCATTTTATATTTGAAAGATAATAAAATACCAAATTTCTTAGATATAATCTAAAAACAGTAAACTCCAGTATATATATACATATATAAATGTACTTCACCTTCTAGATGAGGGCAGGGATATTTGAGTTAAGTTATTGGTGTGTGTTTCTGGGACAGGCAGAGAGAGAGAAGGAAATTTGTGAATTTCTAGAGGTATGTGAGACATTTTTAAACTTACCAAACAGGGAATGTTCACTCAAAAATTTTGACAAGCATGGATATCCAGGGTGTAATAACATTACAGTGACTAACTTACAACTTGCTGATGATCATTACCTATGAGCCATTTAATTTATTTGAATTACAAGTGAGTCCAAATCTCAGTAGTGTCAAGTGGGCCAAGAACACAAGGTCATGCATCTGAATCTCTCCATGCACAGAACATAACGACCATGTGTGAGCCCCTGGAAAAATGTGAAATAAGACACAAACATGCTCTGGAAGTTCTCTCACCCCTGCTTTTCCTCATTATTCACTCCAACTCTCACTTCAGACGACTGGCTCCATACTCTCCTCTCTCAGAGCCAGCCAGTGAGTTTGCGTGCATTTTTTTAGGACCTCTCAATTCTTTCTACTAAACCTTAGGGCTTGGAGGAAAATGATGTTGGAGGTCATACCTCTCACTCTGTAGAATCACATGCTTGGATTATCTACAGTCTCAAAACAAATCCTGTAGGAGCCTTGGTTCTAGGGATCTCCCTGTCTCCAGTGGCACGAAAGTTCAAGCATTAAAAGAATTTAAGAAGCGGAGAAAGGGGAACCCTCCTACACTGTTGGTGGGAATGCAAGCTG
>NW_026746593.1:0-2286 GCF_022355385.1 Mustela nigripes
GATCGAGTCCCGCATCGGGCTCTCTGCTCAGCAGGGAGCCTGCTTCCCCCTCTCTCTCTCTGCCTGCCTCTCTGCCTACTTGTGGTCTCTCTCTGTCAAATAAATAAATAAAATCTTTAAAAAAAAAAAAAAGAAAAAAGAAAATGTTTGCAGATTAAGAATCACAGAGCAGGGTTAGTATCCTTACCCTAGCCCTTAGGTACCTGGTCTCTGCCCTCTACTCCTCTAGAGAAGAGCCCACCTCCACTCTCAGGTGCATTAGGAGCTTGATAGGCAATGGTTCTGAGACATAAGGGGAAATTAAGCTGGAGAAAGTTGCTTTTTAAAATTTATTGAAAAATAAATACTGAAAAAAACAAGGAGGTCAGGAAGTACCCTACCTCATGTTAAACTGGTTGCAAGTTTTAAAAATCAGAAAAGAATTTTGGAGCAAGAAAGCTTTGGACAGAAAGGCATCTGATACATGGATCTAAATCAGGTAAAGGCCACAATGTGTGTCCTAAAAGTCCCCATTGTATTCACCCCTGGGAGGGTTTTGAATTTGTTGCTTTCTGTAAGAACTGGTTGAAAATCTGCATTTCACATTCTTCAAACACACACCCACCCACATACACTCCCCAGCTGGAACTATGCACAGAGCTCATGGTAAGGATCACATCTAAAATGGCTTTTAGGCTTCTTCTCCCCATCTGCCCGAGGCCTAGTTTCAGGACATTGGTACCCTCTAGATATAAATAAAAATCCAGTGGGTAAGCATGATGCATGTACTCACAAGTTCCAAAGAGGGGGTTATCAGCACACACCCCTTAAAAATCTATTTCTGGCATTTAAGGACGGTGGCTGTCCAGACTCTCTGCACGACCCAAATGCCATTTGAGAATGAGCAGCATCTGCCCTCCCGATCCAGCAGCAAGTGTAGCCAACAAGGTTAAATTTAGCACTTGGAGGTTGTAAAAATAAATCCACTTGAGAACGAAGTTCACTCTTGGCAAAATACCTAATGGGAACTGTTTTTAGCAAAGTTAGCCATTGTCTTTTTTCATCTTTTGTTCATTTCTCTTCTCTGTTTTCTCTTAGAATATTTAATCTGAGTGAACTTCTGTGAGTAATTCTCTACTCTGAACACTGATGGCCCTGTTTACTCCTCCACAGCTGCATCTAATCAACCCAATGCCAGGGGAAGTGGCCATTGCCACCAGGCTGGGATGGACAAAAGTAACAGGCAAGATCTGCCTCCCAGCCTGGCAGAGCTGAGCTGAGACCCTGGCCCTGCCTGGCCGAGGAGCACTTCTTTCTGTGACCCAGAGCAGGGCAGCACCGTGGGTAGAAGCTCAGGCTTTGCAATGGGGATAAAATGCTCTTCCTCCTAGAGACGCTGTCCGGGTTATAGAAGTTGATATGGGTATAATGCTTAGCCTGATGTCTGGCGCATATTAAGCTCCCAGTTCCTGGTGGAGTCCATGCCTTGCATGGTCTTGCGAGAGTGGATGCAGTACTGTCCCAGGGAGCTGGATCCTGAGGGTTGGCTGGGATCCGTGTGACCTTCTAGACCACAGGAGTGCAGAGGGTTCTTTGGAGGGGCTCTGGGACTTGCAGCAATTTGCCTGAGTCAGTTTTCCTGGAAGGCTCACTGCTCTGTCCATCTATCACACAGGAGTTCGGGGCAAGGGACATTTGTTAAGGAAGAAACGCTGTTCTCTTGATGCCCCTTCCAAGAATTTTTTTTTTAGAAGTCACTGAGTATGAACAGTCAAAATATGTCGAAAGTAATGTATTGAGTTGACCCTTTTACTCATGGAAGGGCAAAAGCATTCGCTGGCTATTTGGAGAGAAGTTTCTCCAAGCATGGTGGTGGGAAGTTGGGATGTGGTTCCTTGAAACACTGACGTTGTTGCAAAGTCATTGATCTGGAACAGGGGTCTCAAGCAGTGGAGCACTGAAACCTGGTTTTAATGAACTTTATGAAAAGCTGTGTGATATTTTGAGAAAACCATCCATCTAAGTGCAGTTACCCTTCACCAGCTTGTTAGAATGGACTCCAATGTAGAAAATAGTAAGAATCACTAACCCTTAATTCTTTCTAGAATGAGATGTCAGGCAGTGAGGCACTGAGATAAGCTCAGCAAACAAAAGACCTAAGGAAATCACTGAAGGAAAAGTTAAGCCACAGAATCTGTTCCATATGCTGGCATACCAATGACTCCAGAGGACCAAAGGCGTAGAGGCCTGAACAGGTTTCCCAACTGCCAGAGAAGCCAGGGAAATGGAGTTGGTGAGGTGGGCAGG
>NW_026746594.1:0-2285 GCF_022355385.1 Mustela nigripes
GACAACTATCATATGATCTCCCTGATATGAGGAAGTGGTGATGCAACATGGGGGCTTAAGTGGGTAGGAGAAGAATAAATGAAACAAAATGGAATTGGGAGGGAGACAAACCATAAGTGACTCTTAATCTCACAAAACAAACTGAGGTTTACTGGGGGGAGAGGTTTTGGGAGAAGGAGGTGGGATTATGGATATTGGGGCGGGTATGTGCTTTGGTGAGTTCTGTGAAGTGTGTAAACCTGGTGATTCACAGACCTGTACCCCTATGGATAAAATATATGTTTATAAAAATAAAATTAAAAAAAGCTTAAGGAAGTCATGGAATGGAAAGAGATGCCTATTATAGGAGAACAAGGAGGGAAAGAAAAAAGAGGGCTGAACATGGATTTGAAAAATAGAGGCTGAAAATGTCCCTCATCTGGGAGCAGAAACAGAGATCTAGATTCAAAGGCAAAGAGGAATCCCATCATTATCCATAGAAGCAGAGCACCAAAAGACATAATATCATAGCCTCTGCAAAAGCAACTAATGGAGGGATTCTCTTTACACAAATATGCATGGGAGAATAGTTTGTCCATATCCAAATCCCTGACTTCAGGAGGATAAGCTAGACCAGCTCTTAAAGCAGGTCAGATAGCTCAAGCAACACCAGACCAAGCTGAAATCCATATCCCCTGCATTTCTGAACAATGATAGAGCAGCGGTTCTTGTCTAGAACTAGCAGGTATTTAGAACAAAGATTGGGTCCCAGGGTGTGTCCATCAGTTCAGAGAGGGCCTTCAGCTCAACTTATGATCCCAGGGTCATAGCATCGACTCTGGTCTCAGGTTCCCTTCTCAAGGGCAAGTCAGCTTCTCCCTCTCCAGATCCACACCCTTATTGTGATCTCTCTGTCTCTCTGCCAAATACATGCATGTGCATCATTTAACAAAAAAGCAAAACCAAAACCAAAACCAGTGTGCAAGGATTGACTGGGGCCAGAGGTTGTTTTATTTAATTTGGACCTAGGTCCCTATGGAAGGCAGCCAGGTTCAAAGCACCTCCCACCATTCTACAAAACTAGACCTTTACTCTGAGCCCCCTTGTTCATTCTCCTGTTCTTTGTCTTCCTGGATTTCCTCACCAAACTGTAGCATCCACTGTTGGTCCTGCTGTAATGGCCCTTGTTGACACATTGTTCATCCTCTACTGGCCCCATTAGAACATGCCCATATTCTATATGACGCACTGTCTGCTTATTTCATGAAGCGATTTAGGGGGTGGTCATGATAGAGTGAAAGCACGGTTGTGCTGCCACATCTTCATGCAGTTCCCCAGAAGGTAGTTAATTTTTGAAATGGCATGGAATTTCTTTCCTAAATTGTCCTTATCTGAATTGGGTCCTTATATTTGTCAATTCGTCTTCCCGCCTTTTCCCTTTCTGGAATTAATGAGAAGAAATGACATTGTCTTCACTAAATGTCTAGAAGAGTTGCCCAGGAAAATGTTTTGGACCTGGCTTTTTGTGTTTTTGCAGGTGTTCAATTACTGCTTCAAACACTTTAGTCACTAGAAGAGATCTCAGAGTTTGTAGGTTTCCTGATCTAATCTTGGGAGCTGATATGTGTCTGTGAATTTATCCTTTTTTCTTAGTTCTTGGATGTGCTAGCATAATTGTGTAGACTGATCTTTTAGGTTACTTATTTTTCCTTTCTATCAGTTGTCATGTGTTTTCCTACTTTCAGCTGTGTGCTTATCTCCCAGTTTTCTCCATGTAATGACTTGTCCTTTTGGTTAACATTTTCAAAACAGATGTGCAAGTTCTCCTGATTTTTTAATATTGGTTTGTTTGTATTTCCTTTATTTCAATTATCATATTTATTATTTAATTTTTCTGTTAACTTTGGAGTTTGATTCTTCTTGTTGTTCCCTCTGGCATCCAGTTAGGATGCTTTTTTTAGGTGTTTTGGATTTTTGGAAATACACTCACTTAACCCTATGTTGTTTCTCCATAAAACGTTTGGCTTCATCCCATAATTTTCTTGAATTTCCTTTGTTCATGGCACTTTCTTTTTCATTTGGATTTTCCATCTTTGATTCAAAACTAGTTACAATGTATGTTGTTTTTTCCACCTATCAATGTGTAGCTGTGTTTCCCATTCACAAATATTTTCTATAAGATTTCATACCTTTGTGGTCATAAGTATACAAGATAGGATTTGAATTCTCTTCCATTCATTATGACATGATTTGGACTCCAGCACACAATCTCTGATAGTCAAAGTTCAGTCTGCCCTTGGGAAGAA
>NW_026746595.1:0-2285 GCF_022355385.1 Mustela nigripes
TTCAGGGTGAGTCCAGGGCCAAGCTGAAGTTAGAACCCCCCCCCCCCAACACTCATCGTGGCCAGGACAGGGCTAACCCCCACTGCACACCCAAGCCTCAGTGTCCCAGCAAGCCCATCCCAGAAATGCCCTCGAAACAACAGCTCAAACAGATTCCAGGTTCCTAGTTGTCTGGGGTTCCCAGGTACACACACCCTAGTTATTGGACTCCGCATATTTTAAGACCGATTAGCAGATAACCTCAGCCCCGAGCTCCCCACCCTGTTGACTTCTTCCCACCAACCTAGCCCTCCCCAGCTCTCCAGTCCCCCAAATCCACGGATCTCCACACAAACCAGCAGGTAAATGGTTAACATTCACAGTCCCAGAACCAGTGTCCTTCCCGATTGTTCAGGGACTGTGCCCTACCCATTGGTCCCTGTTTTGAAAGTGCCACCTGGATATATGGAAAATGACAAGTGCAGTGTCCTGTCGTGTTAATCAAGGTCTGGCTCATGCAGCAACTGCTCCCCGCCAAGGGACAAGCCCTTCCCCAACCACCAACACAAGCGAGCTAGGGCCTCCTCCATCCCAGTCCTTCTAGAGGAACCCCGAATGCCCGCCCAACCAGCCCCCAAACCACCGTGGTCTCAGCTGCCACCAGAGTCTTCCATCTACTGCCTAGTGTGGGTCTGATTTACTAACTTGAACCTTGGCTTTCCCTTAAAACAGTGATAAGCATCATGCAGCTTGCGTATCTTTTCATATGGCCCTTGATCTAAGGCACTGGCAGGACACTGAAAGTATTAAAGTAACAAATACCAGCCCCCTTTATTCTCCCGCATGCAAGCTGATCAACTCCCACCAGCCTCACCTGCTGCCCACCCCCTACCCCCTGGTCATCATGAGAGAATCTGGTCTACCATGTAGGAGGGAAGGACCCTTTAGTTCATGTCAGCTGGAAAGTTCCCGAAGGCATCTAGTTCATGGTATAAATGAACTAGTTCTAGTTCATGGTATAAATGAACTAGTTCTAGTTCATCTACTAGGTCTAGTTCTAGTTCATCTCATGGGCCATTTGGGCCTAAGAGATGGTAAGGAGACTGTGCCCAGGAAGGGTGGCTCAGTTCATGGCCAGCCCAGCATCTGGCTCTCCCCGGGTATCTCAAGATAGTGCATCTCAAGGTAGTGCCTTGTCACCTCCTCCAAGACAGCCACCGCTCTCATTCTCACCGGGTGGGAACTGGCTTCCCAAGCAGGGAGGCCCTGGGGAGGAGAAGGCTGGCGCCGCGCCTGGCATCTCTTGGGAGCAGGATGGCCCCCCACCACAGCTCTGGAGGTTGAGCTCCAGGTGCAGTCGGGCAGACGTGCGTAAGATCTTGGACCATTCGGAGACTAGGCGCCTGGCACACAGCATTCCCTCCTTTCCTGGTGGAGTCAGCTACTTGGATGGTTAAGAGAAAAAAGTGGGGAACATCACCAATAACATGGGGTAAACCCAGGAATCACACCCACTGCTGTCACCCCCGGGAACAGCTGACACTGTGGCCACTTCTGGGTGCTTCAAGCCTCTGTCGAGGTTGAGGACAGATGCTTCCGCAGCTGTTTCCAGGCTACGATGGCCAGGGGTCTCTACTAATTCAGCTCGAGGAAAGAAATCCAGTCGCCATTCAGATAAATGTTGACACCTCTGTCTAGTGGTTCTTCATGGTCAGAGGACAGCCGAGAAGCTGAGGGAGGGCAAGGGCTTTCTGATAGACTAACCCTTCCGAAACGTCTAGAAGATAGTCTTCAGTTTGCAGGGTAAAGAGTTTTTGAGCACCAACCATGCACCAGGTGCTATCTAAGATCCTGGCGGCGATGACGTGGAGTAGGGACCCGTGAGCAGCAGTGGAGAACAGAACCCACACTCGCTAACTGGCCCAGAGAAGCAGGAATTGCAGAGTCTCTGAGTACTCAGTACTGTAAAGGCAAGTTGTAGGCGGAGCTTTCAGGAGCAACACAGTGCCTGTTACCACCCACCTAACACAGTGGAGGCCGGGCAGGCAGCCTGCAGTCCCGCGCCTGGGGCGTCAGCGTCCGAGCCCAGGGTTTGCTGAGTTCTCAAATTCATGGCACCAAAAACATCTCCAGAACCCTAGCTGCATGTCCCACAAGCCAAGCCACAATATTTGCCACAATGGTGGACAAGACGGACCCAGCTACTTCTCCAGGGGACTGACATCCTAGCTGAGTGAATGGATGCACACATCCAGGGACCTGATTAGCCATTTGAGGACCAGGAGAAGCTCCAAGAAGGGCAAGTA
>NW_026746596.1:0-2285 GCF_022355385.1 Mustela nigripes
CCAGATAATAGTATATCATAGACTGAAACCAGCCATAAGTTATAATTAAATTTATGGACCATTGTTAACCCCATGATAATATAGTGCATGGTGAATATAATGCACAGTGAAAATTCTGGGTACTAAATTGAACCTGTAATTTGAATTTGTTTGTAAACATATATTTACAAAGAAATTACTTGTAAACATCCAAAAACCAAGAGTTATTTTCTCTATGTAGTGATTTGCCTTGATTTTTGTTTATTTCTTTAAATTGTAATTATTTTTTAAAGATTTACTTATTTGAGAGAGAGAGAAAGCAAGCAGGGGGATGGGCAGAGGGAGAAAGTCTCAAGTGGACTCCCTGCTGAGTGTAGCGCCTGGTGCAGGACTTGATCCCAGCACCCCATGATTATGATCTGAACCAAAACCAAGAGTCAGCCTCTTAACTAACTTAGCCACCCAGGATCCCCTTTAAATTTTAATTATTTAAAAAATAAAAACATACATATTTGGAAACACAACAACATTCTGAATAGCCTAACAAAATATAGTAAATAAGATTCATTTGTTGTTCTTTACTATTTTTCTCTGGGAGATTCTGTATGCCTATATAACTATATTTTAGGAAATGATTTGTTTAGTTCATTTAATAGTGCACTGTATTTTTCATTGACTATTTATTTTTTCATAAAGAAGTGTCCAGAGGAGGAGTCAAGATGGCAGTGAAGTAGCAGGCTGAGACTACTTCAGCTAGCAGGAGATCAGCTAGATAGCTTATCTAAAGATTGCAAACACCTGCAAATCCATTGGCAGATCGAATAGAAGAAGAACAGCAATTCTGGAAACAGAAAAACAACCACTTTCTGAAAGGTAGGACCGACGGAGAAGTGAATCCAAAGCGATGGGAATATAGACCCCGGGGGGAGGAGCCGGCTCCCGGCAAGCGGCGGAGCAATGGAGCACAAAATCAAGACTTCTAAAAGTCTGTTCCGCTGAGGGACATCACTCCTGAGGCTAAACCAGAGCAAAGCCCACACGGGGTCAGCGTGGCCTCAGGTCCTGCAGGGTCACAGAAGGATCAGGGTGTCTGAGTGTCGCAGAGCTTGTGGGTATTGGAACGGGAAAGCTGGCTACAGAGACAGAGCCGACAGTAAGCTCACAGCTCGGTGTTACCTTGAACTAGCCGCAGGCTCAGTGAGCTCGGAGCACGGCCAGAGGTCAGGTGGACGGGAGTAACTGGGCGCTGTTCTCTGAGGGCACACTGAGGAGTGGCGCCCCGGGCTCTCAGCTCCTCCGGGCTGGAGACCAGGAGGCCGCCATTTGTATTCCCTTCCCCCAGAACTCTATGGAAAGCGCTCAGGGAACAAAAGCTCCTGAAAGCAAACCCAAGCGGATTACTCAGCCGAGCCCCTGGTAAGGGCAGTGCAATTCCACCTGGGGCAAAGACACTTGAGAATCACTACACCAGGCCCCTCCCCCAGAACATCAACAAGAAATCCAGCCAAGACCAAGTTCACTTACCAAGGAGTGCTGTTTCAATACCAAGGAGAGCAGCAGAATTCCAGAGGAGGAGAAAGCAAAGCATGGAACTCATGGCTTTCTCCCTGTGATTTTTTTAGTCTTGAGGTTAATTTAATTTTTTTATTTTTCATCTTTTTTTTCTCTTCTTCTGCTACTTTTTTAAACTTTTACCCTTTTCTTTATTAACGTTTTTTTAACTAGTTTATCTAATATATATATTTTTTCTTTTTTATATTTTTCTTTATTCTTTTTCATTAACTCTTTTTTTTTCTTTTTTTATGTTTTTTCCTTTCTTTCACTTTGAACCTCTTTTAATCCCCTTTCTCTGCCCTCACGATTTAGGATCTCTTCTGAGTTGGTTAAAGCATATATTCCTGGGGTTGTTCCCACCCTTTTAGTATTTTACTTGCTCCTTCATATACTCTTATCTCGACAAAATGACAAGGCGGAAAAATTCCCCACAAAAATAAGAACAAGAGGCAGTACTGAAGGCTAGGGACCTAATCAATACAGACATTGGTAATATGTCAGATCTAGAGTTCAGAATGACAATTCTCAAGGTTCTAGCTGGGCTCAAAAAATATTAGAGAAACCCTCTCGGGAGATATAAAAGCCCTTTCTGGAGAAATAGAAGAACTAAAATCTAACCAAGTTGAAATCAAAAAAGCTATTAATGAGTGCAATCAAAACTGGAGGCTCTTATTGCTAGGATAAATGAGGCAGAAGAAAGAATTAGTGATATAGAAGACCAAATGACAGAGAATAAAGAAGCTGAGCAAAAG
>NW_026746597.1:0-2285 GCF_022355385.1 Mustela nigripes
AGAGGTGGCTGCAGTGAATTGATGAGTTGCAGGATAGATTTTAACGTTTTGTCTTTTGCTTTCTACATTTTCTTTTCCTTAGGTTCAAGAGAACAATCAGTACTATCTCAGATGCCTGCTGGTAACATCAGCATAAAGAGTGAGAGGTTCCCAGAAAATTAAAGATGAGATATAGTTTTCCTGACATAAGAAAAGTCATTTTTTGTCCCCAGCTATTTTCAATGATCTATACCCCACCTGTGTACTTGCCCAAGCACACTTCTTCCAAAACTTCCTGGGAGGTTCTTACAAAGAAATGCAAAAACCTCACTAGTTAAGGATTTTGAGGGAACAAGGCAATGGGAAAACTAACAGTCACCACCAGACCAGGAAAGAGCCTAAGCTATTGAGACAATAAATCACTGGTAAAACTCCTAGTGCTATTTCAAAAGATATCAAGGCCTTGCATTCCTTGTCCCAGAAAATGAGCCCAAGACCCCATCTAGTTTATATCTGCTCTTGAAGCCTGCAGAGTCCCTTTCCCTTGTCCAACAGTTACCTCTGCTTTATTCTAACGTTGACGTTTCTGCCCTCGGTGGAATACAAGCTTCATTCAGGTGAACATGCAATACATATTACCCAAATACATATGTGGATGTGCATGCATCCACAACCTTATGACCAACCATACACGGGATAATAGAACTCTCCCTTCTGAGTATTCATCTTAAATACTAAATAAAAATCTCTCTCCTGTTCAAACAGTCAAGGCTTTGGAACTTATTCCCTGTGATCTCCTTGTATGTTGTAAACAAAGATTCGTTTGTTTGACAACTCCCCCTGTTTCTGTGATTCACCAAAGACTGACCTCAGTTAGTTCAGTTACTGTAATGGCTTTCACTACTCTGATTCTACTTCTGCAAGTCTCCAAATTTAACTATCTTTTTCTCCCAATTCCACATGTTCTTGGCTTTAAACTGCAACTCTGAAGAGATGATTTGCTTGTTTAAAAAGGAAATCAAGAAAAGAGAGTGGTAGTCAACATGGTTACTGTGAACTTCCTGCCCTAAGGGGCTCTCCTGTTGTTTCTCTTTGACTTCCTGGACTGAAAGGACAGAAATTTGGCAATACATCACTCCCTAATCCAGATTACTGATAGAACAGTTTATACTCTTAGAAAAATAGTAGTTTAAAAGATCACATAATTAAATCCTTAAGCATGTAGTGTAATATAGTGGTTTACAAGAAATATATTTTGGTCATCTGAATATTTGGTTTTCAACCATGGCTACTGACTCACAGCTCCTAAAACTCTTGGAATTTCCTGTGATAAGGGTGAGAGAGGTGTGTTTTGTTATGTTAATGAAGTGAGCTTCAGACCTCACTCAAGGCAAGGGCTGTTTGCCTGAAGGACCAACCACTTGGTGAAAGCCTTCATAACTTTTTGCCCAACATGCCTCCCCTTCCTCCCAATTCAGGATTATCTGGGAAGGGAAGAGGAGCTGGAGATTAGATCAGCAAATGACAATGATTTAGTCAGTCATGACTCTGTCATGAAGCCTCCACAGAAAACCTGAAAGGACTGGGTTCAGAAAGCTTTTAGTTTGTTAAATGTATGAAAAGGCAGGAAGACTGGCAGTCATACAGAAGGTAATAGAAGCTCTGTGCCCATTCTCCATACCTTTCCCTGTGCAGTTCTTTATCTATCTATTG
The DNA here is from genome assembly GCF_022355385.1 of Mustela nigripes. Lineage (NCBI taxonomy): Eukaryota > Metazoa > Chordata > Mammalia > Carnivora > Mustelidae > Mustela > Mustela nigripes. The sequence goes on from NW_026746597.1 coordinate 1,693, forward strand.
ATTTAAATCTTCTATTATATCTTTTAATAAGCTGGCAAACATAAAGTAAGTACTTTTCTGAGTTTTGTGAGTCCCTGTAGCAAATTAAAAGAACGTAAGAAGTAGGCCACTGGGACCTCCAACCTGTGGTTGCTCAGTCAGAAGCACAGGTAATAACCTGGGGCCTACAGTGAGACTGGCATCTGAGGTGGGGTTGGAGATAGTCTTGGAGGACTGATCCCTTAACTGATGAAATCTTACGCTATGTTCAGGTAGATAGTGTCGGAATTTAGTTGAATTCGTGGAGATCCTGCTGTTGTCTGAAAATTATTTGGCATTGTTGGTATGATGTCCTAAAACCCAAAAAGATATAGCTACCTCAAAATAAGAATAAGGTTGACAGCTTATATATAATAAGTGAGTATATTAGCGATTTAAAATATACCCAATAAATAATGTATGGAAATAAGGAAAGATTTTGAAATAAAAACAAGAATAAGAACCTAGTGGTACTAATAGATTAAATATATGTAATCTAGTTGAATTAAGAATACAATGGATAGAATACGTAATGGATTCAATAAAGATAAGAAGTCACTTAAGGATATAGTCAT
>NW_026746598.1:0-784 GCF_022355385.1 Mustela nigripes
TTGAAAGGGGTCCTCTAAGCAAAGAGAGAGCCTACAAGTGGTAGATCAGAAAGGAACAGAGACAATATACAGTAACAATCACCTTACAGGCAATACAATGGCACTAAATTCATATCTCTCAATAGTTACACTGAATGTTAATGGGCTTAATGCCATAATCAAAAGACACAGAATAAAAGAATGGATAAAAAAACAAAACCCATCTATATGTTGCCTCCAAGAAACTCATTTTAAGCCCGAAGACACCTCCAGATTTAAAGTGAGGGGGTGGCAAAGAATTTACCATGCTAATGGACATCAGAAGAAAGCAGGAATGGCATTCCTTATATCAGATCAATTAGATTTTAAGCCAAAGACTATAATAAAAATGAGAAAGGACACTATATCATACTCAAAGGGTCTGTCCAACATGAAGATCTAACAATTTTAAATATCTATGCCCCCAACGTGGGAGCAGCCAAATACATAAACAAATGAAGAGCAAAATCAAAGAAACACATAAACAATAATTCAGTAATTCTAGGGGACTTTAACACTCCCCTCACTGAAATTGACAAATCATCAAAGCAAAAAATAAACAAGGAAATAAAGGCCTTAAATGACACACTGGACCAGATGGACATCACAGATATATTCAGAACATTTCATCCCAAAGCAACAGAATACACATTCTTCTCTAGTGCACATGGAACATTCTCCAGAGTAGATCACATACTCGGTCCTAAATCAGGACTCAACCGGTATCAAAAGATTGGGATCATTCCCTGCATATTCTCAGACCACA
>NW_026746598.1:884-2285 GCF_022355385.1 Mustela nigripes
CTAAGCAACAGAATACACATTCTTCTCTAGTGCACATGGAACATTCTCCAGAGTAGATCACATACTCGGTCCTAAATCAGGACTCAACCGGTATCAAAAGATTGGGATCATTCCCTGCATATTCTCAGACCACAATGCTCTGTAGCTAGAACTCAACCACAAGAGAAAGTTTGGAAAGAACCCAAATACATGGAGACTAAACAACATTCTTCTAAAGAATGAATGGGTTAATCAGGAAATTAAAGAAGAATTGAAAAAAACCATGAAAACAAATGATAATGAAAACACAATGGTTCAAAATCTGTGGGACACAACAAAGGCAGTCCTGAGAGGAAAATATATAGTGGTACAAGCCTTTCTCAAGAAACAAGAAAGGTCTCAGGTACACAACCTGACCATATACCTAAAGGAGCTGGAGAAAGAACAAGAAAGAAATCCTAAACCCAGCAGCAGAAGAGAAATCATAAAGATCAGGGCAGAAATCTATGAAATAAAAACCAAGGAAACAATAGAACAAATCAACGAAACTAGAAGCTGGTTCTTTGAAAGAATTAATAAAATTGATAAACCCCTGGCCCGACTTATCAAAAAGAAAAGAGAAAGGACCCAAATAAATAAAATCATGAATGAAAGAGGAGAGATCACAACTAACACCAAAGAAATACAAACAATTAAAAAAACATACTATGAACAAGAAATTTGACAATCTGGAAGAAATCGATGCATTCCTAGAAACCTATAAACTACCAGAACTGAACCAGGAAGAAATAGAAAGCCTGAACAGACCCATAACCAGTAAGGAGATTGAAACAGTCATTAAAAATCTACAAACAAAATTCCAGGGCCAGACGGCTTCCCGGGGGAATTCTACCAAACATTTAAAGAAGAACTAATTCCTTTTCTCCTGAAACTGTTCCAAAAAACAGAAATGGAAGGAAAACTTCCAAACTCATTTTATGAGGCCAGCATCACCTTGATACCAAAACCAGACAAGGAGCCCATCAACAAAGAGAATTACAGACCTATATCCTTGATGAACACAGATGCAAAAAAACTCACCAAAATACTAGCATATAGGATTCAACAGTACATTAAAAGGATTATTCACCACGACCAAGTGGGATTTATTCCAGGGCTGCAAGGTTGGTTCAACATCCGCAAGTCAATCCATGTGATACAACACATCTATAAAAGAAAGAACAAGAAACATAGGATATTCTCAATAGATGCAGAAAAAGCATTTGACAAAGTACAGCATCCCTTCTTGATCAAAACTCTTCAAAGTGTAGGGATAGATGGCACATACCTCAATATTATCAAAGCCATTTATGAAAAACCCACCATAAATATAATTCTCAATGGAGAAAAACTGAGAGCTTTTCCACTAAGGTCAAGAACACG
>NW_026746599.1:0-2285 GCF_022355385.1 Mustela nigripes
CCCCGGCAACCCTCAGTTTGTTTTGTGAGATTAAGAGTCACTTATGGTTTTTTGATTTACATTTTCCTGAGGATGTGTGGAGTTGAGCACCTTTCATATACATGTCAAACCTCTGCCTGCCTCCTTTTGAGAAATGTCTCTTCAGGTCCCTTGTCCATCTTGTGACGGGGATATTTGGGTTTTTTGTTTTGTTCTGTTTTGTTTTTGCTTTTGGTATTGACTAGTATGAATTCCTCAGATATTTTGGATGTTAACCTCTAATGAACTATCTGGCTTGCAAAAACTTTCTCTCCTTTTCCACGGATTGCTTTTTCACTTTCCTGAGTGTTTCTATTTTTGTTTTGTTTTGTTTTGTTTGTCATGCAGAAGCTTTTTAGTTTGATACAAAACTGGGTGTTTTGTTTTTATTTGTTTGTTTGTATGTTTTTGTCATACAGAAGCTTTTTAGTTTGATGCAAAATGCAGTCTACTTTTTTTTGGTCACCTTTGCTATGTATAATGTCATACCTAAAAAAATCATTGTGGAGGCCAATGGCAAGAAGCTTTTTCCCTATGTTTAACTAAAGAACTTTCAAGTTTTCGGATCTTGCTTTTGAGTCTTTAATCCATTTATCTTCATCTTTGTGAAAGGTGTGACATAAGGATTAAATTTCATTTTTCTGTATGTGAATACCCAGCTTTCCCAACACCTTTTATTGGAGAGACTATTGTTTTCCCTTTGTTTTGCACCCTTGTAGTAGACTAGTTGATTAGAGATGTATGGATTTATTTCTGGGTTGTGGATTCATGGATCTATTTTTCTGCTTCCATGCTAGTACCATACTGTTTTGATTATTACAGCTTTGAAATATATTTTAAAAACAGAAAGTGTCATGCCTTCTGCTTTGTTCTTGATCAAGACTGCTTTCACTTTTAGGAAACTTTTATGATTCCATATGAGTTTAAGTGTTTTTTTTTTTTCTGTTTCTGTAATAATGCCACTGAGATTTTGATAAGGATCACATTCAATCTGTAAATCACTTTGGATAGTACAGAAGTTTTAACAATATTAATTCCTCCACTTACTGAATATGACTTTCTTCCAATTTTCTGTGTCATTTTTAATTTCCTTTATCAATGTTTTATAATTTTCAGTGTATAAGTCTTTTGTCTCTTTGGTCAAGTTTATTCCTGAATATTTTATTCTTTCTGTTGTTATTTTGAATGGGATTGTTTCCTTAGTTTCTTTTTCAGATAAATCATTATTTGTATACCAAAACACAAATACCTTGTGTATATTGATTTTGTGTGGTGCAACTATACTAAATTTATTTATTAGTTCTAACAGTTACCATTAATAAATTGGAAAACTTAAAAATATTCACTAGTAACAAGAGTAGTGATGGGTTCTGGGGTTTATTCTTGTCATGTTCATCTTCCGTTGACTCTCTATGAGAGGTCACTAAACTCATTTGTTTGCATTATACTAGAAAGCTCCAACCCACACTGCCCCATATTATTGTTGCTAATTTCCCTTAATGCTAACTTTTTTACATCCTCTAAAAACAGAGATGAATGATTAATATTACACTATATACTGAAGTTGAAGTATTCAGATATATATGTACATACATATGTTTATGTATACTTGTGAATAACACATATAAACTTGCCTCTTTATTTTTTAGTATATACTAAGTAGTATATACTACTTCTTTTTAGTATATACTAAGTAGTAGAACTGTTGGATTATGAAGGGAGATATATATTTCTTTGCAAGAAAAATTCAAATAGAAAGAAAAGAAGATGGGGCACGTGGGTGGCTCAGTCATTAAGCATCTGCCTTAGGCTTGGTCATGATCCCTGGGTCCTGGGATCGAGCCCCACATCCACTCCCTGCTCAGCGGGAAGCTTGCTTCTCCCTCTCCCATTCCCCCTGCTTGTGTTCCTTCTCTCCATGTCTCTCTCTGTGTCAAATAAATAAATAAAATCTTTAAAAATGAAAGAAAGATTAAACCATATTAATATAGGGCCTGACCAGAAAAAAAAAATGGACATTAACTATGTTTCAATAATTAAGCTATAAAATATAATGAGAAAAATCTCTAAAATATTTCTTGGCTAAAAATGATTATACTCTTTTAATGAAAACTTCACATTAATGTAAATGTATTAAAGAAAGGAGGGAGAGGGAAAATACTCCAAAGAGAACAGACAACTGACAGAGATATTTTGAGAAAACTGTGTGAAGTAAGCATAAAAAGAGAGGGAGAGAAAAAAAGAAAAAGAGAAAGAAAAAAAAGGAA
>NW_026746600.1:0-2284 GCF_022355385.1 Mustela nigripes
TAAAAACACCTTACTATAGAGGAATAAAGGTAAGAATTACATCCAACTTCTGCTCAAGAACCAGGCAAATGAGAAGACAGTGAAGTGAAATATTTAGTGTTTAGAGGGGAAATAAATGCCAACCTAGAATTCTGCACCCTGAAAACTTAAACTTTGAAAGTGAAAGAAAAGTAATATTTTCTCAACTTAACAAGAATTGAGGGAATTAATTGCCAGTGGACCTGCCTTATAAGAAATGTTAAAAGAAGTTTGTTAGAAGGAAAAAATAGAGGTCAAATACTCAGACATCCATAAAGAAAGGAGGACCATCAGGGAAGCAATATATCAAGGTAAAATAAAAGCTTTTATTTTTCTTACTTTTAGTTGATCTAACAATAATTTGTTCAAAATAATAATAGCAACAATGTACTTAATTATGTGTGTTTATATACATATATATGTTTAGTATGCTTATGTATAAGTGAAATGAGCAATGATACAGGGATATATGGGAGGAATTAGGATTACTTACGTTATTATAAGATACTTGCACTACGTGCACTATTTTAAAATGGCTTGTATTATTATATTGCACACGTCTAGGACAGCCACTAAAAAAAGTTTTTTTAAAGTAATATAACTGATATGCTACAAAAGAAAATAAAATGGAATCCCATAAAATGATCGATTGAAACTACAAAAGGAAAAAATAAAAATAAAAGAATAAAACTACAAAAGGTGGGGCACCTGGGTGGCTCAGTTGGTTAAGCATCTGACTTTGGCTCAGGTCCTGGGATGAAGACCCACATCAGGCTCCTTGCTGAGCAGGGAACCTGCTTCTCCCTCTGCCTGCTCTGCCTGCTGCTGCTCCCCCTGCTTGTGCTCTCTCTCTCTCTCTGACAAATAAATAAATAAATTATTCTTTTAAAAACTACAAAAGGGAGAGGAAGATAAAAACAGAAACAAAGAACAAAGGCACTAAATGGAAAATAGTAACAACTATGGTAGGTATCAATCCAAAAATATCAATAATCACTTTAAATGTTAATTGTCTAAATATACCAACTAAAAGAGATTATTAGAGTGGATCAGAACACAAGATCTAACTATATTTTATCTATAAGAAACTTATTTCAGAGGTGCCTAGGTAGCTCAGTCGGTTAAGTATCTGCCTTCACTTCAGAACATGATCTTGGGGTAATGGAATTGAGCCCTACATCAGGCTCCCTGCTCAGTGGGTGGTCTGCTTTTCCTTCTCCCTCAGCTCCTCCCCCCATTCATCTCTCTCTCTCAAATAAATAAAATCTTTAAAAAAAACCTATTTTAAATATAAAGACACTTATAGAAATTAAAAGTAAAGGGATGGAGAGATATATACCATGTTAATACTAATAAAAAGAAAGCAGGAATAGCTACATTAATTTCTGACAAAGCAGACTCCAGAGCAAAGAAAGTTGTCAGAGATAAAGAGGGGCATTACATAATAATAAAGCAGTCAATTTTCCAAGAAGACTTAACAACTCTTAAAATATATGTGTCTAACAACAGATGTCAAAATGCCTGAGGCAAAAACTACTAGAACTACAGGGAGAAATAGGTGAATTCATTATTACAGCTGAAGAATTCAACACCGTCTTCATAAATCGGAGGATCTGGGTGCCTGGATGGTTCAGTTGGTTAAGCAACTGCCTTCGGCTCAGGGCATGATCCTGGAGTCCCAGGATAGAATCCAAGGATCGAGTCCCATATGGGGCTCCCTGCTCAGTAGGGAGTCTGCTTCTCCCTCTCAATTCTCCATTCTCATTCTTTCTCTCAAGTAAATAAATACAAATAAAATCAGAAAAAAAAAAAAAAAAGAAATGGACAGAGCCAGTAGAAAACCAGTAAGGACATAGTTGAACACCATTAGTCAAGTGGACCTAGTCAACATTTATCAACTATCTCATTCAAACACAACAGAATACACATTCTGGATAAAGAACATATACAAAAAATCCCCCATAATTAACATTACACTTAAAGGTGAGAAACTATAAGTTGTCCTGCTAGATTAGGAACAAGACAAGAGTGTCCCTTCTCAACACCATATTGGAGGTCGTAGGTAATGCAATAAGACAGTAAAAGGAAATAAAAATTATACTGATTGGGAAGGATGAAATAAAACTGTCTTTGTTTGTAAGTGACATGATCATTTATGTAGGGAACAAAACTGTCAAAAAATTCCTGGAAATAATAAGCAATTATTGCAAAGTTTCAGTATACAAGGTTAATATACAAAAGTCAATCACTCTCCTGTATACTAGCA
>NW_026746601.1:0-2284 GCF_022355385.1 Mustela nigripes
GAGTGCTGTGAAGTGTGTAAACCTGGTGATTACAGACCTGTACCCCCGGGGAAAAAAATTTAAGTTTATAAAAAATAAAAAAATAAAAAAAAAAAACAAAAAAAACCAAAGATACTGTGAATGTAAAAGTTGTCAGAAGCTAGGTCTTCAGAATTAATGATCACAGAAGTCAGGAACATTATGTACCTGACTTGTATTCTTAGTTCTACAAGTCACAAGCTCTGTGACTTTGAACAAAGTAACTCAACCTTCTGAGCTTCAATATCTTCAGCTGAAAAATAAAAATAAGAATATCTGCATTGCAGGATTTTTATTTTTTTTAGCTTTAATCAAGACTCAAAGATCATTTATCTTCTATTTTAGATAGGCATAAAGACTTTTTTCAAATGGATAATTTTAATGTTTTTTTCAAGATGACTTCATAAATAGCTACATATCTTGTGATATGTGATATAGAATAGTATATTTTATGCTAGCCATCAGTTATATAAAAAATGAAAAATTACCCAAGAATGATAAATGCATTTGTTAAAAGCACACAATGTTTCAGCTTACTTAATAAACAGAAGTTAGTTGCTTGACGCTGTCCTTTAGTATATAGGATAATTAAATATACAAAGTTTGAAGGTGAAAATAAAAATATTACTATAAAAATAATGTAAATCAAAATAGAAGGAACACATTCATTTATCCCATTTTAAAAAATCAAAGATATGATTAACATCTTTCCTTTTTTTTTCTTTTTTTTTTAAGATTTTATTTATTTATTTGACAGACAGAGATCACCGGTAGGGAGAGAGGCAGGCAGAGAGAGAGGGGGAAGCAGGCTTTCTGCTGAGCAGAGAGCTCGATGTGGGGTTCGATTCCAGAACCCTGAGATCATGACGTGAGCCGAAGGCAGAGGCTTTAACCCACTGAGCCACCCAGGCGCCCCACTTCTTTCCTTTTCATAACTAAATTAATATGTGTGGAAGAACAAAAATGGCAATACATCATATTCCAATCAAAGGGTAGAAATGAAAGAACACAAATTATGCTGTTCATTATACATGTCAATTATTGGCATCAGACAACTCGTTTTAAAATTATACCTTGCAACCATGGCTAAAAATTCCCGTCAAGTATACAAATGTAAGCACACTTAATCCTGTTTCCCTAATAGGCAATCTAACACGTCAGGATTTTCCTCTCTCTCTCTCTCTCTTTCTCTTTTGCAATTTGAGACCACCTAGTGTATTTCCTGAGTATTCGTCTCACTTTATCAACAAAGATTAAAGACTTACACTAGCTGGTAATCCCATTATTTTACATGATAAAAGTAAAATTATCTTTGGTCACTGCCTGCAGAACTCAAGGGATTTATCATGAGTGTATACAAAATCCAATTAATTCTCAGTTTTCTTAGCAGTCATGTAAATCATTAGCTTATTCACTTGAGTGCTTATGTTTACCGCTATTTTACTAGTAGATTTTCTATAATTTAAACCCACTTGATTTGATTTGCTTCAAACTAAAATTGTCTAGAGTGGGATTGGTTGATTGAAAATATTTTCAAGATGAAGAACAATAGATCACCCTCCAACCTTTTTTAAATAAATAGGTTGGACTCATGATTCCTAGAGAAGGCTCCATCCAAGGTCTGAACTAGCAAACAAATTCAAAATTTACATGTGGAAGTAAAAACACATTCTCCCAACCCTTATCACAGGCTCTCTTACACACACACTCTCACACATACACATCACATACACACACCACACCAACACATTTTGACAAATAAAATCTCATTGTAAGGAGCAGAAACATTTGAGCCAATAATCAGAAACTTGGTTTGCTTATCAAAATCATGTTATTGTGAAGTTTGGGTAATGAGACAATATCTTGTAAAACACTTATTAGACTTCTTAAAAGGTAATAAATTTTAATAAATTATCATTATTATTACTTTACAAGTAATATATACAAATGACTTTAAATTTTTTTCATTCCTTTGGGAAAATAAAATTGCTAGATATGAGTTTCTCATACAATATTGGCTATAGTGTTATAGGATACTTTATGGAATTGTATACTAGGAAATACAAGTTAAAAATAGGCTTGTTTCCAGCTATTGAAAATGAAAGACTTATCTTCTCTTATTTCTTTTTTTTCCTTTCCTTTTTTTAAATTTTTAATTTCTATTTTTTATAAACATATATTTTTTCCCCAGGGGTACAGGTCTGTGAATCACCAGGTTTACACACTTCATAGCACTCACCAAAGCACATACCCTCCCCAATGTCCA
>NW_026746602.1:0-2283 GCF_022355385.1 Mustela nigripes
GGTTTCAGAGGTATTTAGTGATTCATCAGTTGCCTATAATAGCTAGTGCTCATTCCATGAAATGCCCTCCTTAATGCCCTTTGGCCAGTTACCTCATCCCCCACAGCCACTTCTAGTTTAAACAGAAAATTTTGAATATAATTTCAGGATTTGGATTGGGGAATGTTCATCCTAGAATTGTAGCTTTATTTATTTATCACAGCATTATCTGCTTAAATTCTTTTTAAAATTATGTTCAGTTAGCCACCATATCGTACATCATTAGTTTTTGATGCAGTGCTCAACAATTCATTATTTGTGTATCACTCCCACTGCTCCTCCCAGCATGTGCCCTCCTTACCACCCGTCCCCAAGTTACCCCATCCCCTGACCCGCACCCCTCAAGACTCTGTCTGTTCCACAGAGAAACATATTGATTTCTGGTTTGATTTATTTGGGGCTTTCTCTTTTCTTTATGATAAATCTAGGCAGAGGTTTCTCGATTTTATTTTATTTTTTCCAAAGAACTAGACCTTGTTTTCTTTGATCTGTTCTGCTGTTTTTGGTTTTTATATCATTTATTTCTGCTCTAGTCTTTAGTATTTCCTTCCTTCTGCTGTATTTAGCTTCAGTCACTGCACTTTCTCTAGATCCTTTAAGTGTAATGTTAGGTGGTGTCTTTTAGATTTTTCTTGCTTCTTGAGGTCTTCCTGTATGCTTTGTATTTCTGTTTTTGGAACCATCTTTGCTGCAGAAAAATTAAGTAAGAGAAAGTTATGAAGGTTTTATACTCTTTTGTGTGTGTGTGTGTGTGTGTGTGTGTGTGTGTGTGTGTGTAATGTTCAGGCTCTACATCCACACCACACTTGGTGGGGTTTCACTGTTTTCTGATGTTGTTACTAACATTGATGCTATGAGGATTGTTTAAGACAGTGACACCCCCCACCAAAGACCATTTCTTCTTCTTCTTAACTTTTTAAAATGTACAACTGTTTAATATAATTACATGAACTTCAGGATGTATTAAATATCAACAACATTTTTTTCTATTTCACTATGAAGGGCATCATATGCAAAAGTGAATCTGTGGTCTTTTTAAAAAATTTACTTTTTATTTATTTTCAGCATAACAGTATTCATTATTTTTGCTTTACTTTGTTTACTTTGGATTATTGATGCCTTTATGGCTTCATGTCCAGCATGCACTTTATGCTTTTTCTATCAAGTGTACACGTTGATCTGGGTGGACATGTGATGCATACTGAGTGCCTCTGGGATTCCTGCAAAGGTTCAGTTGATGAGCATCAGGATATTTGTGATTCATTGATATTTAGGGACAGGAATAAACAACATGAATGAATCTGTATTTTGTGCATTTTAATATAATTGTTTTCCCATTAGAACAAATTTTTGAATTCAGAGAGTGAAAAGTTAAGCACAGAATCATGTGTGCAGAGAGGGCCCTTAGGGAAAGTGTTCTCTGGAGAAGAATCACCAGATCCTGACAGGAAACTTGTCCATAACCTCCATCTGCATCTTCTCCTGGGCTTAAAGACAGAATTGGTGAGGAGTGTGCCCCCTCTGGTGGTCCCTATCCTCTCCTACAGTGAGGTTTCTGTCTGGGCTCACACTGATGTCCCCTCGCTATGTCATTTCACAGTAATACATGGCTGTGTCCTTGGCTCTCAGGCTGTTCATCTGCAGATACAGCGTGTTCTTGCCATTGTCTCTGGAGATGCCGAATTGTACAGAGTCTGTGTAGCTTTTGCGACTTCCATCATTGCTAATCCATGTGACCCACTGCAGCCACATCCCTGGAGCCCAGTGGACCCAGCTCATGTGGTAACTGCTGAAGGTGAATCCAGAGCCTGCATAGGAGAGTCTCAAGATCCCCCAGGCTTCACCATGTCTTTCCCAGACTCCACCAGCTGCACCTCACACTGGACACCTGAGGACACAAGACATCCTGCTCAGGAAATTGTTGCAGCTCCACCATTTCTCTCACTCGTATCCACTCTCATACTCAAGGTCTCTTGTTCACCATGAATTACTGTTTAAAATAGCAACAAGGAAAACCCAGCGAAGCACAAAGTCCATAGTGAGTTGTCTGTGTCTTGTCTTCATTACTGATTGGAACACCTGGAAATCCTGGTGCTGGGGCTCCTCTCCCAGCTGCATGGTCAGGGCTGGGCTGTTTTAATCAGCAGAGAGAAGGCCCTATTTGCATGTTCCCTAAGTATATATCAAATTTTCCAGGTAGCATCCTCATGACGGCAGTGACCTAGAGCAGTTGTGAGGGTCCTG
>NW_026746603.1:0-2283 GCF_022355385.1 Mustela nigripes
AGTAGAAGCATTAAAAACTATGAAGAGAAAGGGAGCTCTAACACAGACAGGCATTGGTGAGTAACTTATGTGCTTAGCTGAGGTGCAATTGCAAGTAACATTTGTTTCAAATCGAGAGCCTACGTGATAGTTGTACGTACAGTTACGCCATGTAGACCCATTAATAAAGTGAAGGCTTTCCAAGCCTGTACATGCCTGTGCAGCGTTGCAGAGCAGCCACCTATCTAGAAGGTGAGCTGACGCGCCTTGCGCCGGGTCTTGGTAAGTATAATTATAGCCCAAAAAGGTGGAGTTAGAGTAAGTGGGGATTTTAGGACTGAATGAGAATCCTGTTCCCACCCAAACTCCTGAGAGGCTACTATGGCAGACACTCGTGCGGTGCAGCTCGCACAATAGCAGGCCTTGGTGCAGCAAGGTTTATACGGAGGAGGCCCCTCATAGGGTGGCGCTGTTGGGGCTGGGCGCATGGGCATAAGATCTAAGTTATCTACCACTTCCTTTGTTTGTAACTGCGCCATAGCTCCTTCTTCCGCTTTTAATTTCAGCTGCGCCATAACTTCCCCCCTGCATTTTGAGCTGCGCCATAGCCTTCTTTAGCTTTTCCTCCTTTTTTGCAAGTTCCTTTTGCATCTTGCTCACCTTTTGGCTTTTGGGCGATTTCCCTCCTCTGCTCCTTTCCAAAAACCAGGGAGCCGTTTGTCCCACTTCTCTCAAAAACAAACGAGCTGTTTTATTTTTTAAAGGAGTACCAATTGCTTTAAGGATATCAGAAAGCCGCCCCAGCATTTTATATGTGGCCATCTCGTTTCCCATCCCGGAAAGCTTTACTCTCGTCCTTATCCTAGGAACTTTCCCTGTCACTAGACAGAAATAGGTGCACTCTTTACCTGATCGTTGCCTAACTCCGCGCGTCTCTTCTGCACGAGTTCCCGGGTTTCGGCACCACTTGTCGCTCTCACCAGCAAGAACGACATGGAGACACGCGTGGAGGCAAACTTCTTTAATGGCTTCTTTTTATCTTCTTCCCCCTCTGGCACAGCACAGCACGCAGCTCCCGCCGCCCCGCTCGGGTGCCGCCACCGCCGCCACCGGCCGTGCGCCGCCCCTCGGCGCCCGCCACCATGGTCCGGGCTGCGGCCCCCTCCGGCCGGCGCGGCGCGGGAGGCCTGGCTCCCAGCGGGCCCGCTCTACAAGTACATTCAAGCATATATACACCGGCAGCTTAGCCTGCCTAGCCAATCACCACAGTGCTCATGCACCTCCCGCGTGAGTGGACCTAAATGAACAGCCAATCATATTCAGTCCCTTACAGCTCTTATAGTAGGCCTCCTGTACTGGCTCCCGACAGCCTTGAGAAAGGCATCTCTTTCAGTAATGACTGCACATAATACTTTCCGGCCCTGGCCCATATTTTTGATTTTTTTCACCTTCTTCCTCTGCTAGGTGACTTTGTATATATTTCAAGTCTGGGTCCTTGCCATAAGTCATGGAGAATAGATAGTAGAAAAATAAATCACCCCAACTGGCTACTTCTTGGCATCTTCTGTAAAGATTTTGAATAAAGGAGAGCAAGACCAGTGGCAAAAATGTAGTATTTTAAAAGTTTTCTCATATTGAAGTAATTATAAATTCATAGGAAGTTGTAGACGTAGTAGAGACAGATCCTATGTACCCTTCTCCCAGCGTTCCCCAGTGATAGTGACAACAGCTAACAAGGATAGCACAGTATCAGAACAAGGAAACCGATATTGGTACAATTCACAGAACTTCTACAGATTTCACCAATTTTATACACATTATTTGTCTGTGTGTGTGTGTGTGTGTGTGTGTGTGTGTGCATGTGTGCACATTCTATGCAATTTTATCACATGTGTATGTAAGGGCCTATTTAGCCAGAGCGGCCCCACCTTGGTTGAACAGCCATTTTGTTGTTTATGCAGTAAAATTTAAATTGACCCTGGCCCCCGCCAGGGGAACTTATTTAAAAACAAGTCTGAGAAACCAGTCCCAGGTTTTGGGCTTTGTAACAAAGCCCAAATACAAGGGTGGGTCAGGTCAGGTGGAGATAGCAGCCCAATGCAGGGATGAGTTGGGTCAGGTGGAGACATCCAATCAGTAGAGCACGCATACTGCCGGGCGCGGTGGCGCGCGCCTGTAGTCCCAGCTACTCGGGAGGCTGAGGCAGGAGGATCGCTTGAGCCCAGGAGTTCTGGGCTGTAGTGCGCTATGCCGATCGGGTGTCCGCACTAAGTTCGGCATCAATATGGTGACCTCCCGGGAGCG
>NW_026746604.1:0-2283 GCF_022355385.1 Mustela nigripes
ATCATATGATCTCCCTGATATGAGAAAGTGGTGATGCAACATGGGGGCTTAAGTGGGTAGGAGAAGAATAAATGAAACAAGATGGGATTGGGAGGGAGACAAACCATAAGTGACTCTTAATCTTGCAAAACAAACTGAGGGTTGCTGGAGGGAGGGGGGTTGGGAGAATGGGAGTGGGGTTATGGACATTGGGGAGGGTATGTGCTTTGTTGAGTGCTGTGAAGTTTGTAAACCTGGCGATTCACAGACCTGTACCCCTGGGGATAAAAATATATGTTTATAAAAAATAAAAAATTAAAAAAAAATGGAACCATTCAAAACAGAGATCATTACACAAAAAGACAAAACTCAAACTTAACATATCTTCACTACTGTATATAACATTTATATATAGAAAATGTTAATTTTAACAATTAAAGAAAATACTCATATGTGTTGATCATCCTGTTTCTTCTACTCAGAGCCCTTCTAACCACCTTTGCTGCTCCTTTTTGTGTTCCAAGAGGCAAACTCTAGTTGGTTTGTCTCTTTGTTTCTGTGCATCTCTTTTTCTTCTTATTATTTTTAACCCTAGCTATGTCTTTGTAAACAGGCTCTTTATTAAGTTCTCTACATTTGATCCTCTGAGAAAAATCATGATTCCTTCCAGATTTTATCTAGTAACAATGCCAGTGACTTATGGTATAAAAGAAATACATCTAATAAAAATAAAAAAACTTGAAAAGGAAACTTTGTGCTAAGGTATGAAAGGCAAATGAAAACTAAGGAAAAACCATGGATCACAATATTGATTAATATAAAATAAATTCAATTTGTTGTTGGCAAAAAATCTAGGACAAAGAGAGATACTATATATTAATAAAGAGGATAATATACATAAATGCCTAATAAGTATTAATTTATTAAATACCATGATTACAAAATTAATAAAACAAGAACTTCATCAAGTAGAAACATTTTAATTTATTTTTTAATGTATTGCATGGATCCCTGGGTGTGGCACATAAAGGAAGGGCACCAACTGATCTACAAAATACCTTGTTTTCTGGACTTGTCTGATTGTTTTCTTGTCGAATCACTTCATTTAATATCTGTATCTATAGTTGCATCTTAAGCCTCATTGTTTTCAAGTTATGAAAACATGCTTGACTGAAGTAAATCTTAGGTGATATTATATTTGATAGTGGATCACATCAGAAAATACACATCAGAAAACATGTATTGGCATCATTGTTAGTGATGATTAAGATTGATCACTGCTTTACATGATATCTGATCCTTTTAGTCAGTTGGATTGTTCCCCTTGTGAGTATGAAACTATATATTCCCTACTGTCCTATAAAGCATTTAATGGATTTTAACAATTGTTTGAATTGATGATTTCATTTAGGGTTTTCAAAGTTATTTTTTACTAGCTAAGATTATTTCTTTTCTATATTAGCTGTTGATGGAAATATCTGAAGAGTAGAAATTTCATTCATCAACTGGAGCTGTTGGTTGTCCTGAAATACAGTTTTTATTGAAAAGGCAATATAAATAGTTAAATCTTTACCTTTAGTTATCAAATTTCAGAGTAAGAGACTTAGTAAGGAATTTGTTTTAATAGCTTCTTCAAAGTGTGAAGAGTCACAGGTGAGATTTTTTTCTGACTTTTTTTTTTTCCTTTTTTGGAAATCATTTTGGACTATTGAATTTTTATTGATCGAGTGTATTCTAACCCACTGCAATCATTTTTCTTTTTGATGCTGAAACTGTCACAAAATTGGTTAGTGGGAATTTCTTCAAGATAGTGTTTGGTTCTTTTGACATAATGCTGTTTCTCCACTAAACAAATGGTAGCATTTTATTTTAATGTTTCTATTTTTTAAACTTTTCATTCCAATATAGTATATATCAAATTGTATGAATCATAAGTATACAACTCAATGGATAGAATGGAATGAATGCAACAGTGAAACTACCATACCAGCTTAAGAAATAGACAATTAATGGGACCTAAAATGCTCCTTAAGCCCCATCCCATCACTATCCTTACCTTTCTCCCATAATGTACTCATTATCCTGACTTTTAATGGTATAGAATAACTTAAAACTTAAAATTTTATATAAATATATTAATACAGAATATTTTTGTTTGTATATGCTCCTCTTGCCCAAAATTATGATTGAAATTCATGTACATCATTTTGTGTACATGAGCAGAGATAGATGCATAGGAGTCTCCTTCCTTCCTTTCTTCCTTCCTTCCTTCCTTCCTTCCTTCCTTCCTTCCTTCCTTCCTTC
>NW_026746605.1:0-2283 GCF_022355385.1 Mustela nigripes
AAAGGAAGCGACATGTTCTTCTGCTGTACTAAAGCCGAGAGGATGCAGGGAAAAGAGAGCTCGCCCGCCAGACACGTCCCCTCCCTGGCAAGTCATATCAGGTTTCCCCAACGCCTCAGGTCCTTTGGCTAATAAAATCAAAAGGTGACACTAGGGGTCTCAGAGTCAGAGAGTCCTGCACATCTTATCCAATTGTGTAGCCCTAGGTCTCCTCCCCGTCTCTGTGTGTGTGTGTGTGTGTGTGAGTGCCTCTGGGTGTCAGTGTGTCTGTGGGTAAAGAGGACCTTGCCATGCCATCATGGTTGGAGATGCCCCAAGCAGGATCAGGCTGATGAGGGTTTAGATATCTGGTGGGCAAGTCATGTTCACAGCCCAGTTTAAGGCTGGTTAAGTGGGATCCGGTGTAGGGTGTACACCCTTCTGCCCAGGGTTTATCCTGAGACCCTGAACGGATGGGTCCATGACCCAGGAGCGGGGCTAACCTTAACAGTAACCACTAACCCTGACCCTGACCCTGACACTGACTGTGAGCCTGCCCCAAAACCTGACCCAAGCCCTGACTCTGACCCCGAACCTGACCCAGACTGTGATCCTGACCTGAACCCTAAACCTACACCTAAGCCTGACACTGACCCTGATGTGGACCCTGAACCTAAACCTAACTCTGACATTACCATAACCGTGACTCAAACCTAACCAGGACCCTGACCCTGAATCTAATCCTAACCCTGATGCTGACCTAACACGGACCATAACCTACCCCTGACCGTGACAGTGTGCTTGAGCCTAAACCTAAACCTAATGGTAACTCTAACCATGGCCCTAATAAGGACCCTGAACCTACACCTCATGTTGACCCTGAACCTATCACTAACCCCTACCCTAAACCAAACATAACCCTGACCTTACGCTGTCTAACCCTAACCCTAACCATAACCATAATCCTACTTCTGACTCTAACCCAAACCCCAATCCCAAACTCTAGCGCCATAACCTAACTGTGACACTGAACCGAACATTGACCCTATACCAAAGCCTGACCTACAACCTGACCCTGGCCCTGACCTTTACCTGACCCTGACTCTGAACCTAATCCTAACCTTGACACTAACTCTGACCACTACATAGCCCTGTCCCTGACCCGAATGTGGACTTTAAACCTATACGTGAACCTGACCCTAAAAAGGACACTGGTGCTAAACTTCACCCTGACCCTGACCCAGACCATGACGATTACCTCATCCTGCTCCTTACAGTGACCCCGACAGTCAATGGAACACTAAACCTGACACAGACTGTGAGACTGAACCTAACTCTTACCCTAAATGTAACCCTGACCCTGACACTAACATGGGCCCTCCCCCGAATCCTATCTCTTAACCTAACCCTAACACTAAACCCTTACCCTACCACGGACCCTGACCCTAACAAGTTCTAACCCTCACCGTCAACCTATCGCTAAACGTAGAACTAACCCTAAACATTAACAATAAACCTGACCCTATACCGGACTCTGATCATAACCCTAACCCTGAACTTTGCCTATACCGGACCCTGACCCTAAACTTGACCTTGGCCCTGACCCTAAACCTAACCATGACCCTATCAATGACCACTACATAATCTTGTCCCTAACCCGAATGGGGACTTTAAACCAATACCTGATCCTGACCGTAAACCTGACACTGGCCCTAGACTTCAGCCTGACCCCGACCAAGGCAAAGACCAGAAACATAACCCTGACCCTAACAGTGACCCTGACCCTGAACCTAACACTAACCCTGACACTGAATGAGAGCCTGAACCTATCTCTAGCCCTAAACGTAACCCTGACCCTGACACTAACATGGGCCCTGACCCGAAACCTAATGCTGAACCTAACCCTAAATCTAATCCCTAACATTATCCCTGACACTGACCCTAAACCGGTCTAACCCTAACTCGCAACCTACCTCTAACCCTAAACTTAACCCTTCTTTAACAAGAATCCTGATCCTCTCCCTGACCGTGAACATAACCCTAACTCTGAACTTTGCCTACGTCAGAACTTAACCTTAAAACTGAACCTGGCCTTGACCTTAACACTGACCCTAACCATGACTTTAAACCTAACACTGACCCAATCCGTGATCCTGAACAGAGTAGTAACCCTAAAGCTAACCCTGATCCTGAACCTACTCATAAAACAGAAACTAAACATAAAGCTGACCTTACCATAACCATGAACCTAACCCTGACCCTGACCCTAACCCTGACACTAAGCCTGTCCCAAACCTAACCCTG
>NW_026746606.1:0-2283 GCF_022355385.1 Mustela nigripes
ACCTTCTGAGGTTTAACTCATGCCAGGAATGATTCTCAGTGTTTTATCTGTGGGCACCTGGGTGGCTCAGTTGTTCAGCTGAGGTTATGCTCCCAGGGTGCTGGGATCTAATCCTCACCAGGCTTCCTGCTCAGTGGGAAGCCTGCTTCTCCCTTTCACACTCCCCCTGTGTGTGTTCCCTTTCACCCTGTCTCTCTCTCTCTGTCAAATAAATAATAAAATCTTAAAACAACAACAACAACACCAAAATGCTTTATTTGCCTCAGGAGATAGGGTCTGTTATTGCTACCATTTTAATGCATGGAAATATGGGCACAGGGGAGCTAAAGGAGTCCAAGGTCACACAGCTTGCAAGTGGAGGAGCCAAGATTTGAACCCTGGGCAGCCTGCCTCCAGAACCTGTATTATTTTTTCCCCTTGTGCATGTCATTTTTAAAAACCTTTCCCTGAATTCTAACAGAGATGTGTAAACATTGTTAAGCATGTAGTTTGTTGATCATCACAAAGCTTAGGTTCTGAAGCATTGCAGCAAGCTGGGGTGGGCTTTGATGTCAGATCTGGTTGGAATCCAGTTTCTGGTGCTGCATGACCCTAGGTGACTTACTCAGCCTCAGTTTCTGCACTGAGTTTGGCAGCCTTGTGATGAGTAGATCGTGTGACAGTGCCTAGCAGGTTTGGTGCCTGGCGAGTGTTTAATAAATGGTTTTCTCTTCTTAATAATGAAGATTCTAAGTTGTGTTGGTTTTGTTAAGCAGTCCGAATACCTTCCTCATCGGTCAGTTGCCTGTCAGTCGCCTTGTAGGTACTTGTGATGAGTCACTTTGGTAAGTCACTATATATATAGCTGAAACATTTGGGGGTAGTGGGGGGACACCCCCCTGCCCCCACTGCCCCTGAATTGAAAGTCTGTAATTTAAAATTTTCCACCTGTGCCTGTTTTTTTTTTTTTTAAACATAACCACTTTGGGACAGTGGAAGTTATATGTCTTCTCCTTAGGGTTGTGACGGAGCCTTTGGGGACCTGCAACAGCTTACTTCCAGTTTCTGTCTGGCATGCTGATGGCCAGAACTTATTTTAACAACATTCCATCACATTCCTGGCACCTGGAAGGAGAAATATGTTGAACTTCTCGGAAATTATTTTTTGGAACTGTTTTTATCCTGAGGAATAACCCATTTAAAAATTGAATAACCTTTATGGTTGACTTTTCCACTCTACATAATGCAAACTGAAAAACTCGTTGTTTTCAGCTGCTTCTGCAGCAGTGGGAAGAGCAAGCCTGTGGGAGTCCCCCCCAGGTTGGCCCCAGCACAGAGCTGCATCATTTTACACACCCCTCATGCCTTGTCTCCTTGTCTGTGAGGTGGTAATGATGGTGCAGGGAGCTCCAGGGGTTGTCGTGAAGGTTACAGAGATGGGGGTGTAAACTTTGAACAGTGTGCCCCACATAAAATGCAGATCTGGTGAGCAGAGGCAGATGCTCACATTAATTGTTGATGCCAAGGCACTGGAGTTCCACAACAGCCTATGCCTTTCTTTCCTGGGTCTTTTTGTCTCAGCCACCACCTTAGAGAAAGTGACTCAGCAAGGCTGGTGCTTGTGGAGCTCTCTACAAAGCCAGCTAATTCACTCGGGCGATGCCCTGGAGATAAGGGGGTTTTCCTGGGTGGTAGGACCCCATTTCGGAGGCTTAACTAGCTGGTTTCTCCTAACTGGTCCTGTCCTCCAGGGTCAAGATGAAGGCCTGCCAGGAGACTGGTGGTCTCACCAGAGTTTTCCACTGGAAGCATGAAGGACCCCATGGGCCCTCGTGCAGAATGACATGGGTGTTGGAGGGAGAACAGGGGGGACATCACCTGTACCATCATGGGCAGGTCACTATATCTGGCTCACGCCGGCTTTCTTCCCATGTGGGAAATGGCAGAAGACCATGCTTTTTCACAGGAGGGATGAGGGTTTAGGGAGGTATTTGATGACTGTGTTGGGGCTGCATGAGTAACAGAGTTGACGGAGGGGCCTTGGAGTCACAGACTTGGGTTCAGGCCCCTGCTGCTGCCACATAAAAGTAGATCGCTTGGGTAAGCCATGGACCTCAGTGTCCCCCTCTGTGCACTGGGGATAATACCTAGCATGTAGGTCTGTGAGGGGTACAAAATAGAAGGCCATATTAGGAGCTTAGAGCAGAGCCTGGTACTCACTAGATTGTAGTTTTATGGTGATACTCTGGCATCACTTGTGTTGCAGACCTGGTCCTATCCTCTGGAAGCTTTGGCTGTGTGACA
>NW_026746607.1:0-2282 GCF_022355385.1 Mustela nigripes
GGCCCCTTCATGAAGGGAGTGGAATCTCGAGGCCATGGAGGTTTTCCCACGTTGGGAGTTGTGGGATGCCCCCTTCAAGGATTCCTTCTGCGGGACAATTGAGACCTGTTGGACAGCTCCAGGGCATCCCATATGGAATGACTCCAGAGCACAGTTCGAGGATGGATGCCTGGGAAGCCCGCCTCGCATTCCAATTGTCTTCTAGCAACAAGACAGTTTAGATCTGATGGCTCTGTGGGAGCAACCGAGTGGCTGAGTTGAAAAGGACTTTCCTGAGGATGGGTCCTAATGTGTGTTTGTGTCCATGAGGGCCTTGGAATGGGGTGTTGGCACCGGGACCCTGAAGTATTCTCCTAAGCTATTGACATAGCTGCCATGCACAAGTTTCCTTGTGGAGACGAGATTTGTTCTGATGGGTGCCTCAGGAAAACCCCTATGCTGGTATTGGAATCCAGGCTTTTGAGGAGACATGCCTGTAAACCAAAGCAATGAATCCGATTATGCCCGAGGGTCCTGTCTGGTTCAATCTTATTCTCTGGGGACATCCACCTATGGTATGAGTGGAGGTAGATGCTAAGCTGGTGTCAGGCCGCCCTTGTTTGTGCTGGGCGACCTACACTTTGGGGATGGCCTCAGGGACTTTGGAGGGTTCTCCTCATTTGTACGGTTTTGGACAATGGAATGGGCAGAATTCCCATGGATTGTATAGGCAGAGTCCTAATGTGTGGCTCCAGGGACCACAGCCTGGAGGGTGTGTGGCCCAGGACTTTGAGTACAGAACTCTGAAAACACAATCTCAGCTTAGGTTGGGGACGTAGGAATGGCAGGCCCGTTCTACAAACCATGAGAAGAAATCTTCAGGATATGAAGATAGAGTGAGTCAGAGGTGCTTGCTCAGGCTTTTGTGCCTGGAATTTGTATCAGTGATGGCCGTGGAATGTCGGGGAGGCCTCATGGGCCATGGACGAATCTTCCTCTCTTTGGATTTGGCCCGATCCCAATTGTTTTTCATCAATCTGTTGGAGGGAAGGACTCCTTTCAGGGTTGTTACATCAGGTGTCCCACCAAAAAAGGAATTCCGAAGCAGAGCCCTGGGGAAGAGTGAAGGGACAACACGAACTATGGTTAAAAATTGGGGCCTAGGAGCATGGCAAGCCCAATATGCTGTCTCTTCATCCAGCTACTGAGAGGCCTTACCTGAGGACTGGGCTCAGGCTGACGGTCACAATGTGTGTTTGCCACCTATGTGGCCCGTGAGCAATGGCGAGGCCTCATGGGCCACACTGGTTTCCACTACACTGAACGTTAAACAACATGCTAACCACAAGGTTTCTTGACATGGGGAAGGAGTTCAGATTTCTGCATCCCTTTCAAACCTGGGCAGTGATTGGAGATAAGGTCTAGGTTCTTAAGCCTGAAAACCGAGGTTGGGAAGAGATGACGATCTAAGGCCATGGCGGGTCCAATGTCCTCAGTGTGCGGCCAGCTGTCTGGGTGGGGCCAGGAGGTCCATGCTCAGGCTGTGTCAGAAAGGGCATTATTGCCCAGGTCAGCCTATATATTTTGGGTACAGCCAAGTGGCGTACAGGTTGATCCTCCTTTGGGGTTTCTGGGTAGCCCCAGAGGGCAATGTTTTTCTTCTGGAGGGCAGGCATAGTGCTGCATTGTAGTTCTGGATTGCCAAACTGGAGGGCTTGTGGGCCAGTAGTCTGAGGACGGATCTGAGAACACAAGCTAGTTTTAGGTTTCTGGGTGAGGACATGGAAGGCACAATCTACAGACCTGAATCGAGATCTCGTGCATCTGAAGTCAGGGCGAGGATCAGACGATCGCTCAGGTTGGAGTTTCTGTCCCTGATGGCCCCTTTGTGAAGGGGGGGTGGGATCACGAGGCCATGGGGTTTTTCCCACATGGGAGTTGTGAGAAGCTCCAAACTGCAAAGATTCTTCTGCAGGACAATTGAGACCTGTTGGTTGGCTCCAGGCCAACGGTTCTGAGCAGGGTTCTAAGGATGGATGGCTGGGTAGCCCACTTCGCATTCCAATTGTCTCCTAGCAACAAGACAGGTTAGATCTGCTGGATCTCGCAGAGCAACTGAATAGGCTGAGTTGAAATGGACTCTCCTGTGGATGGGTCCTAATGTGTTTTTGTGTCTATGGAGACCTTGGAATGAAGCGGTGGCACTGGGGCCCTGAAGGGTTATCCTAAACAGAGGCTTTGACACAGCTCCAACGTGCAAGTTTCCCATGTGTAGATGAGATTTGTTCTGATGGCTGTTTCTT
>NW_026746608.1:0-2282 GCF_022355385.1 Mustela nigripes
TTTATTTATTTATTTGACAGAGATCACAAGTAGGCAGAGAAAGAGAAAGAAGCAGGCTCCCTGCTGAGCAGAGAGCCTGATGTGGGGCTCAATCCCAAAACCCTGGGATCATGACCTGAGCTGAAGGCAGAGGCTTTAACCCACTGAGCTCCCTAGGAGCCCCTATTTATTTACCTGAGATTTTTATTCACATGCTGAAATGCTTTATTTTGCTACATTTCAGGGTCTTGTGGTTGCAACTACTAAACTTATAGTTGTAGGTGTATTTATAGAGCAGTGTTTAACTCTGTTGATTATAATGAATTAAAACTTGACAACAGTGATGGTTTTGTGAAATTATAGTCTGTCCCCAAATTAACTTGGAACTACATTGTGATTACAATAAAAATGTTGACAGGCTTTTTAATTTTTAAACTAGACAAAGTGTGTTCTAAAGACTATATCAAGAATAAGCATGTAAAAATAATCTAAAAGCAATTTTATGAAAGAAAAATTAATAGGGATTTGGCTTACCTCATATCAGATATGCAATTGAGCCTTACAGCCTTTCCAATCACCTTATGATTTTATAGCAAATCAATTAAATAGAAAAGAGATATATGAGATAAATCCAAATTCCTATATGGATCTGGTAGGTGAATATCATGTCACTTCAAATTGGAGAGGAGAAGGAAATGGGTTGTTTTAATACATGAGGTTCAGCCTTCTGGTTCATGATAGACATACAAACAAAAAACAGAGATAGATGCCCTCTTCATTCCTTACACAATGTGAAATGCTAGATGGATAATAGTTGAAAAGCTAAAAGTGAAACCATAAAAGTATTAGGAGGAAATCTATATTTAAATCTAAAAAACAGAGGAAAATCTACCTTTATAAGTGTTAGGAAGAGGGAAATGTTTTCCAGAGGCCAAACTTTGAAATTATAAAAGAAAAAAATAACAAAGTAACTAAAATATTGTTAGTAAGTAATAAATCTCATAATTTAAAAAGATATATTTATTTTAGGGCAGAAGAGGCAGAGGGAGAGGGAAAGAATCTTCAAGCAGACTCCCACTAAGCCTGGGGCCTGATTTGGGGCTAGATTTCATGACGCGGGAGATCACAACCTGAGGCTAAACCAAGAGTCCTGCACTCAACAGACAGGGAAAAAATATTTCAGTCACCCAGACGCCCCAGTGGGAAAATACATTTCAGTCACCTACTTCAAACAAATATACACTTTTTTTTTTAGTAATCAGTAAAGACAGGACATTCAATAGTGAAATGGATAAGGAAATGCAGTTCACAGAAAAATGAAAGTTTGTAGATCAGAAACATAAAAACACTTCAAACACATACACAATTAAAATAGAACTAACACAACAACAGTTTTCACCATTCAAAACAACAGTTATAGGGGCGCCTGGGTGGCTCAGTGGGTTAAGCCTCTGCCTTCGGCTCAGGTCATGATCTCAGGGTCCGGGATCGAGTCCCGCATCGGGCTCTCTGCTCAGCAGGGGGCCTGTTTCCCTTCCTCTCTCTCTGCCTGCCTCTCTGCCTACTTGTGATCTCTCTCTGTCAAATAAATAAATAAAATCTAAAAAAAAAAAACCACACAACAGTTATAAGTTTAGTAATATCTAATGTGAAAATCATTCAAAAAGTGTTGATGAAAATATGTATCCACATTGGAAATGTACATACACTCTGCTAATTTATTCTACACATATGCTAATGTGTCTGCACAAAAATAAAAGAAGAGGTGCTCATTACTGCATTCTATGTTTTAGCAAAAGATGAAACTTGAAAAATATCCATCAATATGTACCATTTACATAACCTGTAGCACCCTATTAAAATTAGACAAAATATTACATAAATGTTTTGACTTTTTTTGAAGAGTTAGGGGGGATCAGTACTCTGGAGATGAAGAATGGAAAAATATGGATATTTAAAAAGAAATAAATAGTGAAGAGAGTATGTTTTACTTGTACATGCCCTCTTTTTTTTTAATATAATTTTTTATTTTTTATAAACATATATTTTTATCCCCAGGGGTACAGGTCTGTGACCAGGTTTACACACTTCACAGCACTCACCAAAACACATACCCTCCCCAATGTCCATAATACCACCCCCTTCTCCCAAACCCCCTCCCCCCAGCAACCCTCAGTTTGTTTTGTGAGATTGAGTCACTTATGGTTTGTCTCCCTCCCAATCCCATCTTCTTTCATTTATTCTTCTCGTACCCACTTAAGCCCCCATGTTGCATCACTACTTCCTCATATCAGGGAGATCAT
>NW_026746609.1:0-2282 GCF_022355385.1 Mustela nigripes
AGGGGAAATCTGGGCCCATCTGAGCACATACCGGCACTCAGACCCGTAGACTGATGTCCCCAGCGGTAAAAAGGAACGAAGAGGCACCTAGGCACCTATCGGATCCATTGCTTTGACTTCCAGTCATCTCTCCACAGAGGCCTGGATTTCAATAACAGCATATGCCTGTTTCTTGACTCACCCATCAGAACAAATCTCATCTACACATCGGAAACTTACACGATGGAGCTGTGTGAAAGCCTCTCTTTAGGAGAAACCTTCAGGGCCACAGTGCCACCGCTTCATTCCAAGGTCTCCAAGACACAAAATCATATTAGGACACATCCACGGGAGAGTCCATTTGAACTCAGCCTCCTCGGTTGCTCCCCCAGATCCAGCAGATATTACCTGTCTTGTTGCTTGGAGACAATTGGAATGCTAGGTGTGCTACCCAGTCATCAATCCTTAGAACCTTGCTCGGTATCATTGTCCCGGATCCAACCAAAAGGTCTCAATTGTCCTGCAGAAGAATCATTGCAGTTGGGAGCCTCTCACAACTCCCATCGTGGGAAAACACCCATGGTCTCGTCATCCACCCCCCCTTCAAGTAGGGGCCATCAGGGACAGAATGTCCAACGTGAGCAATCGTCTGATCCTCGCCCTGACTTCAGATGCACGAGATCTCGATTCAGGTCTGTAGATTGTGCCTGCCACACATTCACTCAGAATCCTAGGCCTAGCTTGGGTTCTCAGACTTCCGTCCTCAGACTACTGGCCCACAAGCTCTCCATTTTGGCATCCAGACTACAATGCAGCACTCTGCCTGCCCTCCAGAAGAAAAACATTGCCCTCGGGGGCTACCCAGAAACCCAAAATGAGGATCAGACTGCACGCCATTCAGCTGTACCCCAAATATAGAGGCTGACCTGGGCACTAATGCCCTTTCTGACACAGACTGAGCCTGGACCTGCTGGCCCCACCCAGACAGCTGGCCGCACACTGAGCACATCGGACCCGCCATGGCCTTAGGACATCATCTCTTCTCAATCTCGGTTTTCAGGCTTCAGAACCTAGAGCTTATCTCCAATCATGGCCTGGGTTTGAAAATGATGCAGAAACAGATCTCTTTCCCAATGGCAAGAAACCTTTTGTTTGGCATATTTTCCATGGTTCAGTGTAGTTGAAACCAGTGTGGCCCATGAAGCCCCGCCCATGATTGCGGGCCACATTGGTCACAAACACACATTGTGACCCTCAGACTGAGCCCAGTCCTCAGGTAAGGCCTCTCAGTGGCCAGATGGAGAGACAGCATATTGAGCTTGCCATGCCCCTAGGCACCAATTTTTAAACCATATTTCAGGTTGTCCCTTCAATCTTCCCCAGGGCTCTGCATTGGAATTCCTCTTTTGTTGGGACACCTGAGTTAACAAACCTGAAAGGAGTCCTCCCATCCCACAGATTGACGAAAAACAATTGGGATCGGGCCAAATCCACAGAGAGCAATATTCATCCATGGCCCATGAGGCCTCCCCAAAATTCCACGGCGATCGCTTCAAGAAGGGGCCCTCAGGGAAAGAATGTCCAAGTTGAGCGATCGTCTGATCCTCGCCCTGACTTCAGATGCACGAGATCTAGATTCAGGACTGTAGATTGTGCCTGCCATATATCACCCAGAAACCTAAGCCTAGCTTGGGTTCTCAGACTTCAATCCCAGACTACTGGCCCACAAGCCCTCCAATTTGGCAATTCGGAAGTATAATGCAGCACTCTGCCTGCCCTCCAGAAGAAAAACATTGCCCTCTGGGGCTACCCAGAAACCCCAAATGAGGATCAACCTGCACGCCATTCGGCTGTACCCCAAATATATAGGCAGACCTGGGCACTAATGCCCTTTCTGATGCAGCCTGAGCCTGGACCTCCTGGCCCCACCCAGACCGCTGGCCGCACTCTGAGCTCATCTGATCCGCCATGGCCTTAGGTCATCATCTCTTCTCAACCTCGGTTTTCAGGCTTCAGAACCTAGACCTTATCTCGAATCACGGCCCGGTTTTGAAAATGATGCAGAAATAGGAACTCTTTCCCCATGGCAAGAAACCTTGTGGTTGGCATGTTGTTCAAGAATCAGTGTAGTTGAAACCAGTGTGGCCCATGAGGCCCCGCCCATGCTTACGGGCCACATTGGTCACAAACCACATTGTGACCCTCAGCCTGAAACCAGTCCTCAGGTAAGGCCTCTCAGTGGCTGGATGGAGAGACAGCATATTGGGCTTGCCATGACCCTAGGCCCCAATTTTTTACCGGAG
>NW_026746610.1:0-2282 GCF_022355385.1 Mustela nigripes
TCAGGAGAGTCCAGTTCAACACAGCCCCATCAGTTGCTCCCCCAGAGGAAGCAGATCAAACCTGCCTTGTCACAAGGAGACAATAGGAATGCAAGGCAGGCTCTCCAGGCATCCTTCCTTAGAACCCTGCTCTGGCGTCGTTCCTTATGGGACATCCTGGAGCCATCTGACCAGTCTCGACAGTCCCATAGAAGGAATCCTTGCAGATTGGAGCATCTTACAACTCCCATTGTGGGAAAACCTCCATAGCCCCACGAGGCCCCCCACCTTCATGAAGGGGCCATCCTGAACAGAAATTCCAACCTTGAGACTATATCTGATCCTCGCCCTGACATCAGATGCATGAGATTTCAATTTAGCTTTGCAGAGTATGCCTGCCGTGACCTTGCCCTGAAACCTAAGCTTAGCTTGTGTTCTCAGACTTCCTTCCTTACAATTCTGGCCCAAAAGCCCTCCACTTTGGGAATTCTGGAGCATAATGCAGCACTCTGCCTGCCCTCCAGAAGAAAAACGTTGCCCTATGGGGCTACCCAGAAACCACAAATGAGGATCAACCAGCACGCCACTCATCTGTACTTCAATTATACAGTCTACCCTGGGCACTAATGCCCTGTCTGGCACAGCCTGAGCTCAGACCTCGTGACTGACACCCAGAGAGCTGGCCGGACACTGAGCACATTGGACACGCCAAGGCTTAGGTCGTCATCTTTTCCCAAACTCGGTTTTCAATCTTCAAAAACCTAGATCTTATCTCCACTCACTTCCCATGGGTGAACATGATGCAGAAATCAGAACTCTCCTTCCCCTTCGCCAGAAACTTGTGGTAGGCATGTTGTCCAACAATCAGTATAGGACAATCCAGCATGGCCCATGAGGCCCTGCCCATGCTTGAGGGCCACGATGGGCACAAACACACATTGGGACCCTCTACATGAACCCTGTCCTCAAGTAAAGCCTCTCAGTGACTGGACCAAGAGCCCACATATGGGGCATGCCATGCCCCAAGTCTCCAAATCTTAACCAGAGGTCGAGATATCTAATCACCCCTACTCAGGGCTCTGCTCTGGAATCCCTCTTTGGTGGGATACCTGAGGTAAATAAATACAGAAAGGACTCCTCCCATCTACAGAATGCCCCCAACCACTTGGGATCAGGCCAAATCCCCAGAGAGAAAGAATCGTCCATGGCCCACTAGGCCAGCCCAATGTTCCATGGCCACCGTTGACACAAAACTCAGAGACATAGCCTGAGCAAGCGCCTCACACTCGCCCTTAGTTCATAGCCTGAAAAATTCTCTTTACGGTCTGTAGATTGGGCCTTCCATACCTATGTTCACAAACATAAGGCGAGTTTTTCATTCAGACTCCTATACCCACAGTCCTGGCCCACACACCCTCCAAGGCTTTGGCCCTGGAGCCACACCTCAGGACTGTGCCTGCCGTATCCAAGGGAATTCTGCTCACTCCTTTGGACACAACCCTACAAATTAGGAGAAATCTTCAAAGTTCCCGAGGCCATCCCAATAGTGTACGCCGTCCAGGACAAGCAGGGGGTGATCTGATACAAGCTGTGCCACTACCTCCACTTAGACCCATAGACAGATATCCATAGAAAAGAAGATTGAACAGGATAAGCACCTAGGCCCTAATCGGATCCATTGCTTTTGTTTCCAGGCATCTCTCCTCAGAAGCCTGGATACCAATACCTGCATATGGGGGTTTCCAGAGGTACAAATCAGAACAAATCTTGTCTCCACATGGGAATTTTGCTCTATGGAGCTGTGTCAAAACCTCCAGTTAGAAGAAACCTTCAAGTACCCGGAGCCACTGCCCCTTTCCAAGGTCTCTATGGACACACAATCCCACATTATGACCCATCCTCAGGAGAGTCCATTTCAACTCAAGCCCCTTGGTTGCTCCCGCAGAGCAAGCACATCAAACCTGCCTTGTCACTAGGAGACAATTGAAATGAGAGGCAGGCTCTTCAGACATCCATCCTTAGAACCCTGCTCTTGTGTCGTTTTGCATGGGACGTCCTGGAGCCATCCAACAGCTCTCGACTCTCCCACTCTCCAGTAGAGTGGCCTGCAGGTTGATCCTCATTTGAGGTTTCTGGGTAGACCCATAGGGCAAGGAATGCTTGCGGATTGGAGCATCTCACAACTCACATCGTGGGAAAACTTCATCGGCCACATGATGCCCCCAATCTTCATGAAGGCAGATGGATCATGGACAGAAACTCCAACCTGAGCTAATGGCTGATCCTCGCCTTGACTTCAAATG
>NW_026746611.1:0-2282 GCF_022355385.1 Mustela nigripes
TTTTTTCAATTTTTTTGATTGAGGCTTGGATGGCTATGTATTTCCCCCTTAGGACCGCCTTTGCCAATCTTTTGTACTGATGTGTCTTCAAACTCAAGACAGCCAAAACAGATAATCACATCAAAAAATGGGCAGAAGACATGAACAGACACTTCCCCAAAGAAGATATCAAATGCCTAACAGACACATGAAAAAATGTTCATCATCATTAGCCATCAAGGAAACTAAAATCAAAACCACACTGACATACCACCTTACACTGGTTAGAATGGCCAAAATCAACAAGACAGAGAACAAGTGTTGGAAAGGATGTGGAGAAAGGGGAACCCTCTTACACTGTTGTTGGGAATGCAAGTTAGTGCAGCCACTTTGGAAAACAGTGTGGACATTCCTTAGGAAATTAAAAATAGAGCTACCCTATGACCCTGTAATTGCACTATTGGCTATTTACCCCACAGATATAGATGTAGTGAAAAGAAGGGCCACCTGTACCCCAATGTTCATAGCAGTTGCCTAACTGCAGAAAAAACCAAGATGCCCTTCAATGGACGAGTGGATAAAGAAGATATGGTCCATATATACAATAGAGTATTGTGTCTCCATCAAAAAAGATGAATACTCAACTTTTGTATCAACATAGATGGGACTAGAAGAGATTATGCTGAGTGAAATAAGTCAAGCAGAGATAGTCAAGTATCATATGGTTTCACTTACTTGTGGAGCATAAGGAATAACATGGAGGACATGGAGAGAAGGAGAGGAGAAATGAGTTGGGGTAAATCAGAGGGAGAGACAAACCATGACAGACTGTGGACTCTGAGAAGCAAACTGAGGGTTTTGGAGAGTTGGATGAACTTAGTTATGGGTATTAAGGAGGGCACATATTGCGTGGAGCACTGGGTATGGTGCATAAATAACAAATTTTGGAACACACACACAAAAATTAAATTAAATTAAATTAAAAAATATAAATCAAGAAACTGGAATAAACACTATATTTTTCTAGTCACACAAGTTCAGGTTCACTCCATTCTAGGGATCCCAGTATTACACCAGACTCAGATGTCAGTGCACGAATGACATAAGGTAAATATGAAGGTTTGCTGGATAATATGCAAATTTATCACTACTACTAGGACAAATTAGAAAACATTTTATGAATGGCTAAAGAGCCTCCTTGTCAATATTGAAATACAGCTTTACATTTTGCTGAAAATGCTACAGCATCATACTTAACAATATGGTGATATTGATAGAGATCACTATTCTCAAAGTTGAAATCCTCCCCAGAGTATGCATTTGGGGTGGTTAGCCACCAACTAGCCAAGGACAAGAAATGTCACTGAGTTTTGTTGAACAATGAAGCAAAAAAAGCCAATACTTAAGATCATTGGTTCTCCTACAGTACTGAAGTGGCACAATAAATTATATAGCAATTTATTTAGAAAATAGCATTTTAGGATGAATAAATGACATGGCAAAATGCAAAAATATTTAGTGCACAGACTGATGAATTTTTGTATATGTATGAACTCTGATAAGGACCTCCAAAACTAAAGTATGACCATTTCCACTATTCAAGAAATTTCCAACATGCTACTTCTCTATCAGTACTCTTCTCCAGAAACACTACTCTGACATCTATCACCATTTTGCCAGTTTTTAAACTCCATATAAATAAAATTATTTACATAGTTCATTTTTGTAATACTGTGTAGTGGTTTTCTAATCTGACCATGCCATAATTTTTCAACCATTTTGCTGTGTACTTGGATTTTCTATTTTCAGACTAACACAAATAAATCTTCTGTGAACAAAAACAAAACAAAACAGAAAAGAAAAGAAAGGAAAGAAAGAAACGCAGCCAGAACGAGGAGGCACAGACAGTCTCCTACAAAATCAGCCCTAGGAGGTTCACATAGCAGTGGTCTTGGTCCATGCCAAGACACATAGCAGTGAAAAATGGCAAAAAGTAGTGATAAAGACAGAATTTGAAAAGCAGCAAGAGAAAAAAGAAGATATTACATACAATGGAAACCCCATAAGGCTATAAATTGAGTTTTCAGCAGATACTCTGCAGGCCAGAAAAGAAAGGCATGCTATATTCAAAGTAATGAAAAGAAAAAACCTACAGCCAAGAGCACTGTCTCCACCAAGACTATCATTCAGAATAGAATGATAGTTTCCCAAACAAAAGTTAAAGAAATTAATCACCATTAAAGCAGCCTTACAAGATATGTTAAAGACACACACACACACACACACACACACACACACACACA
>NW_026746612.1:0-323 GCF_022355385.1 Mustela nigripes
ATTGGGGCGCCTGGGTGGCTCAGTGGTTTGGGCTGCTGCCTTCGGCTGGGGTCATGATCTCAGGGTCCTGGGATCGAGCCCTGCATCGGGCTCTCTGCTCAGCAGGAAGCCTGCTGCTCTCTCTCTCTCTATCTCTCTGCCGGCCACTCTGCCTGCTTGTGATCACTGTCTGTCAAATAAATAAATAAAATCTTTTTTAAAAAAAGAAAAGAAAAGTAAAACATTCTGTGTCAATTTTCCTACTTTCCCAGCTAGTAATTCTCTACCTCAGAAGGTCCACTCTCAACCGTTTCCTCTCTCAGAGGCAGTTGCTCTTAGAGTCT
>NW_026746612.1:423-1588 GCF_022355385.1 Mustela nigripes
TTTGTTGATCCAAGTGTTTGACCTTTCTTAATTATTCTAGTACCACAGTTTACTTGTTCTAAGATTTCTCTCCCCACCCCCCATTTTAATATCTCTTAAGGTGGCACTCACCTTGCACTTGAGGACATATCCTAGTTTAACTGACAGCATTTCTCTTTCTTAGTCAAACATAAACTATAGTGCATCTTACCCTTGATGAAAGCTAGGATGCAATGAAATACTCTATTATGGTTACGATTCTGATATTTGAAATCCTCCGGTAGCCTTGTCAAGTTCCTTTTTGAGTAACCCTCACCCCACCCTTAGAGAAATCTATCTGTGGTTCACCTCTTTGAAATACCTCATTGTTGTTCCACATTTAAGACACAATGAAGAAATAAATTTGACAATGATTTCCAGATTTTAAAAGTCACTTGCCATTCAATCCAAATTGTGAGTTTGATCGGTTACCGAACACTTTATAATGCACTCCCAGTAATTTTACAGATATTATTTTTTTCTTACCAATTCTTGATTATTCTGTCTTGCAATGCAGAGAAAGCTAACTAATTTAAAATAAACTTCCGTTAATTTTGATTGTTATAAACTTAAAATTGATTAATTTCCATATACAATGTTTAAAATGTTCACAATTTACATTAAATATATATTCTGTGTATACCTTGGAAAAATTATACTGCAAATTGAAATTAAAATGATGTTGTATATAGCTGCAAGAAGCCACCTGTCCTATTTCATTTTACTATATAAGTTGTGTCAGGTAATTTATAAAATCCCTACTGCATAACAAATCTATTTTTTGTTGGAATGGGTAGTAATGTTTGTTCTTATTTCTAAATAATATTTGGCCTATGAGTGCATCTGCAATTGTATTTTTCCTAAGTGGCTTCATGGTCTTGAACTGAGAAAGCTCAGATCATTAAACATCAAAATAATATAATTTGACATAATTAGACATCAAAGAAATGCAATTAAAATGACACTGGGATATCACTACACACTTATCAGAATGGCTAAAATAAAATATAATGACAAGACCAAAAGGAAAAAATATACCATTTGATGATACACAATGGCAAGTTGTACCATAACTTAACCATCTCAGACTAGTGTAGTGTTAAATTTGTTTTTCTAAGCAATGTTTTGGGTCACTTACCACTTTCCA
>NW_026746612.1:1688-2282 GCF_022355385.1 Mustela nigripes
TCAAAGAAATGCAATTAAAATGACACTGAGATATCACTACACACTTATCAGAATGGCTAAAATAAAATATAATGACAAGACCAAAAGGAAAAAATATACCATTTGATGATACACAATGGCAAGTTGTACCATAACTTAACCATCTCAGACTAGTGTAGTGTTAAATTTGTTTTTCTAAGCAATGTTTTGGGTCACTTACCACTTTCCAAGGATTTAAAGTGCTATCATTTTACTTAAAACTGTGAAATTTGGTCAGATTTAAATTTCAATTTATGTTAAGACATTCTGTAAACTGTGTTAAACTTTGACATTTGTTCCCTCTGTTCAGTGAATAACACTATATCATATTTTGAAAAATACACTAATTTTCATTTTGAAAAATATCCCTTTTTCCTCTTATGGTAATTATTAATATGAATTATTAGTAGAATTTGATATGGTTTCATATGACCATAAATCCTTTATTGTATATTATCAAATTTAATAATGAATATAATGTACTTCTTTGGACAATTTTTAAAGACCAGTCTACTCTTAAAAAAAAAAAAAATGGAGACGCACTTCTTCAGTTCACACAAATTTCATTTTATTATA
>NW_026746613.1:0-2281 GCF_022355385.1 Mustela nigripes
TTTTTTTTTTTTTTAATTGGGTTGTTGCATTTTGAGAGTTCTTTAGACATTCTTGATACAAGTCAAGAAACAGATAGTTTCTATCAGAATATGACTGGCCTTTTCATTCTTTCAGCAATGTCTTTCTCAGAGCAAAATGTATATATATTGATAAAGTCCACAATTTATCACCTTTTCTTCTTTCAAAGATCACGCTATCGGTACTAAACCTAAGAAATTTTTGCCTAACCCAAGGTCACGAAGATTTTCTTTTATGTTTTCTTCTAAAAGGTTTATGGTTTTTGTTTTTGTTTTTTATTGGCACACCCTTTTAATGAGGCCAGTACATATCCTGTGAATTCTGGGTATTGTAAATGGATATAGAAAATTTAAGATACCAGAGAAATTGTTAGACCCGTGAAGTCAAACTCTACATCTCACGGTGACATCACTGTGCCTTGCCCTAGCCGCACCCTTGCCAGCAGCTAGGTGTTCAATAACCCTTATTAAGAACTGATCAATCTTCCTAGAAAAGTGAAGTGATTACTTGCTTCACTGTAGTGTCATACAAGAAGGATAGGCTTTGGGGTCAGCTCTGCTTTTACCTGACAGCTCCACATGGCCTGGCGTAGGCATTTTCCTTATGCTCTTTGGGCAGGATTTCCTGACTTAAAAATATGAACTAATAATGCCTTTTGCGGTTCTTTGTGAGGATTAAGTGTGGTGCCACATGAAGTGTCTTCACAGTGCCTGACATACATTAAGAATTCTGTGAGGAGGATTTTCTCTCTTTCTTCCCTTCCCATCCTGTCCTAAATATGCATGTGTTTAACAGCCAGGTGGTCCAGGGCTGACTAACTGAAAGCTCTACATGCTGTGAATCAGTGTCTTCCATATCTGCTGTCTGAACACACTCTTTGAACGTGTGCCTGACTTGTCAGCAAAAATGACTAAAATGGTTTCATGTGAACATTTTCAACAGGTTCTCTCCTTAGAACTTCTCTTCTCCTGCATGCAGTGGAGGGAATGAAAGAGGCTAGATTGGACTGGGGAGTATGCCCAGAGATAATTCTAGAAGGCAGTATTCATGCGGGAGTCCCCTCACACATGTATTGGAATTCGGCAAGGCAGTCTTAATCAGAGTCTGGCAATCGATATGCTAACAAATAATTAAATACAAACTGGAGAAAAATGGTTCTGCTCGTGTTTTGCTTATCAGATCATTATCAATAACTTGCCAAATGCAAGTTATGCTACATTTTATTAATATCTTGCATTTTTATTGAAGTAAAAGGATACCTTTTTTGAACTAGCTCATTAATGGGAACCAAAAAGAGTGTCGAGTCCCAGTCATTAGCTGGTAAACTGCATAATCATGTTGCTTCATTGATAAGCTACAGAGTAAACATCCATATTACTTACTTGGTTCAGAAGCACAGGCTAGTGAAATATATTGACATGCTCTTAAGTTGGTCTTAAATTTTGGGAAGTGACCTGAAAAGAAAATCATGACGATTTTTTTTCTAATATTGCTATTAATTAATCACTTGCTCAATTCCACTGTCCTTAAGGCTTTCTGTACATTAGCTAATTTAATTCTAATAACAACCCTGGGAAGGTGATGTGTTATTTTTCTCCTTATTTTATGAACAAGGAAATAGCGAGTTTCGGTTAGATCCACTGCCAGATCACACTACTAATAAATGACTGCCTCAGAATTTAAACTCAAGTCTGTGTAACTGGAGAGCCTTGTTTTTTAACTGTTATACATTATCACCTTATCCTAGATAGTTTCTAACTTGTAGAAATGCTCCTTGAAATATGCAGTCTAGGAACGCCTGGCTGGCTCAGTAGGTTAAGCCACTGCCCTTGGCTTGGGTCATGATCCCAGGGTCCTAGGATCAAGTCCCGCATCGAACTCCTTGCTTGGCGGGGGCCTGCTTCTCTCTCTGCCTCTGCCTCCCATTCTGTCTGGTTGTGCGCTCGTTCTCTTTCTCTCTCTCTCTGACAAATAAGTAAACAAATAAAATCTTAAAAAAATATATATGCTTCCTGTAGAGCTGGTTTGGTGTTTGCAAATTCTTTCAGTTGGTGCTGGGAAAATTGGACAGCCACATGCAGAAAAATGAAATTGGACCATTTCCTTACACCACACACAAAAATAGACTCAAAATGGATGAAGGACCTCAATGTGAGAAAGGAATCCATCAAAATCCTTGAGGAGAACACAGGCAGCAACCTCTTCGACCTCAGCCGCAGCAACATCTTCCTAGGAACATCGCCAAAGGCAAGGGAAGCAATG
>NW_026746614.1:0-2281 GCF_022355385.1 Mustela nigripes
TATATATATATATATATATATATATATATATATATATATTTGTCTCTTGTCATATACTTGTATCAGTCTTTTTGTTTGTCTGTTTTTGTTTGTCTACTTCATAAATCTTCATAAATCTTCATAAATCTTACCTTGGGACCCATCTGGGAAGAACCTTCATCTTCCCTTTCTTTCCTGTCTCTCTCTTTTTTTCTTTTTCTTTTTCTTTTCTTTTGTCTCTCATTTGGGTGGGGAATCCTGATTGCTCAGAAGTGTTTCAGGGAGCACCTTGACTGCAACACAGTTGATACATCTAGCTACATCTGTTCAGTCATCTCTCACCAAAATGACTAGGAGGAGGAATGCCCAACAGAAGAAAAATACAGAGGATGGACCTTCTGCAACAGAGCTAATGGCTATCAACATAGACAATATGTCGGAAAGAGAATTCAGGCTAACAATTATCCAGGCAATAGCTAGGTTGGAGAAAGCCATGAATGACAAAACGGAATTGATTAGGGCCATACTGAAAGCGACCAGAAGGATGTTCGCAATGTTAGGGTGGAGCTTAAAGCTACCAGGGAGGAGGTTTCCAATGCTCTCAATGATTTCCAATCTAATCTAAACTCTCAAAGCTAGGGTAACTGAGATGGAGGATAGAATTGGTGATCTGGAGGACAAACAGATAGAGAGAAAGGATCAGGAGGAAGCTTGGAACAAACAGCTTGGAAACCACGAAAACAGAATCAGGGAAATAAATGATGCCATGAAGCGTTCCAACGTCAGAATTATGGAATCCCTGAAGCGGAGGAGAAAGAAAGAAGTCTAGAAGATATAGTGGAAAAAGTCCTTCATGAAAATTTTCCCAATCTCGTGAATGGAATGAGCGTTCATGTACTAGAGACTGAACGGTCTCCACCCAAGATTATACATTCCAAAGAAAATCACGACACCTGATAATCAAATTGAGGAATTAAAATTGTAGGTATAATCTCTTGAAAGCCGCCAGGGCAAAGAAGCTCCTTACTTACAGAGCGAAGCCCATCAGAATAATGTCAGACCTGTCCACAGAGATCTGGCACTGGCAAGATATATTAGGGCACTAAATGAGAAGAACATGCAGCCAAGAATACTTTATCCAGCAAGACTGACATTCAAAATGCATGGAGAGATGAAGAGTTTCCAAGACCGGCAAGGCTTAAAAGACTATGCAAGCACCAAGCCGACACTGCAGGAAATATTAAGGGGGGTTCTATAAAAGAGGAAAAATCCTAAGGATAGCATTGAACAGAAATATAGAGACAGTCTACAGAAAGAAAGACTTCAAAGGTATCTCGATGTCAATAAAAACATGTCTATCAATAATCACTCTCAATGTGAATGGCATAAATGTGCCCATAAAATGGCACAGGGTTGCAGATTGGATACAATGACAGGACCCATCCATATGTTGTCTACAAGAGACCCATTTTGAACCTAAAGATACACCCAGACTGAAAGTGAAGGAATGGAGAAGCTTCTTTCATGCCAATGGGCCTCAAAAGAAGGCTGGGGTAGCGATTCTCATATCAGATAAATTAGACTTTAAAGACTGTAGTCAGAGATACAGAAGGACACTACATAATCCTTAAAGGGACTATCCACCAAGATGATCTAACAATTGTAAATATCTATGCTCCCAATATGGGAGCAGTCAATTACTGAAAAAAACTGTTAATCAAGATAAAGAGTCATATTGATATGAATACACTAATTGTAGGAGATCTTAACATGCCTCTCTCAGATATAGACAGATAATCGAAGCAGAAAATCAATAAAAAAACAAGAGCACATTGGACAAGATGGACCTCATAGATGTATACAGAACATTCCACCCTAAAACAACAGAATACTCATTCTTCTCAAGTGCACACGGAACCTTCTCCAGAAGACACCACATACTGGGTAACAAATCAGGACTCAACCGATACCAAAAGACTGAGATTATTCCCTGCACATTCTCAGATCACAATGCTTTGAAACTGGAGCTCAATCACAAGGAAAAGTTCAGAAGGAACTCAAACACCTGGAAGCTAAAGACCACCTTGCTTAAGAATGCTTGGATCAACCAGGAGATCAAAGAAGAACTGAAACAATTCATGGAAATCAATGAGAATGAAGACACTTCGGTCCAAAACCTATGGGGGAAATACATAGCCATCCAAGCCTCCCTCAAAAAAATTGAAAAATCCAGAATACACCAGCTGTCTCTACACCTTAAAGAACTGGAGAATCAACAACAAATCAAACCAACTCCACACAT
>NW_026746615.1:0-2281 GCF_022355385.1 Mustela nigripes
GGCCATTCTAACTGGTGTAAGGTGATATCTCAATGTAGTTTTAATTTGAATCTCCCTGATGGCTAGTGATGATGAACATTTTTTTCATGTGTCTGATAGCCATTTGTATGTCTTCATTGGAGAAGTGTCTGTCCATATCATCTGCCCATTTTTTGATATGATTGTCTGTTTTGTGTGTGTTGAGTTTGAGGAGTTCTTTATAGATCCTGGATATCAACCTTTTGTCTGTGCTGTCATTTGCAAATATCTTCTCCCATTCCGTGGGTTGCTTCTTTGTTTTCTTGACTGTTTCCTTTGCTGTGCAGAAGCTTTTGATTTTGATGAAGTCCCAAAAGTTCATCTTCGCTTTTGTTTCCTTTGCCTTTGGAGACATACCTTGAAAGAATTTGCCGTGGCTGATATCGAAGAGATTACTGCGTATGTTCTCCTCTAGGGTTCTGAAGGATTCCTTTCTCACGTTGAGGTCTTTAATCCATTTTGAGTTATCTTTGTGTATGGTGTAAGAGAATGTTCAAGTTTCATTCTTCTACATATAGCTGCCTAGTTTTCCCAACACCATTTATTGAAGAGACCCACAGTAAATATCATGCTCAATGGGAAAAAGCTTGCATCATTCCCGTTGAGATCAGGAACACGACAAGAATGCCCACTCTCACCACTCTTGTTCAATATAGTATTAGAAGTCCTAGCAACAGCAATCAGAAAACAAAGAGAAATAAAAGGTATCTAAATTGGTAATGAAGAAGTCAAACTCTCTCTCTTTGCAGATGACATGATTCTTTATATGGAAAACCCAAAATATTCCACCCCCAAACTACTAGAACTCATACAACAATTCAGCAATGTGTCAGTATACAAAGTCAATGTACAGAAATTAGTGGCTTTCTTATACACTAATAATGAAAATAAAGAAAGGGAAATTAGAGAATCAATTCCATATACTATAGCACCAAGAACCATAAGATACCTGGGAATAAGCCTAACCAAAGAGGTAAAGGATCTGTACTCGAGGAACTGCAGAGCACTCATGAAAGAAATTGAATTAGACACAAAATGATGGAAGACCATTCCATGCTCTTGGATCGGAAGAATAAACATTGGTAAAATGTCTATACTGCCTAGAGCAATCTATACTTTTGATGCCATTCCGATCAAAATTCCACCGGTATTCAAAGAGCTGGAGCAAATAATCCAAAAATTTGTATGGAATCAGAAGAGACCCCGAATCGCTAAGGAAATATTGAAAAACAAAAATAAAACTGGGGGCATCACGTTACCTGATTTCAAGCTGTACTACAAAGCTTTGATCACCAAGACAGCATGGTACTGGCATAGAAAGAGACACATAGACCAGTGGAACAGAGAGCCTAGATATGGACGCTCAACTCTATGGTCAAATAATCTTCGAAAGAGCAGGAAAAAATATACAGTGAAAAAAAGACAGTCTCTTCAATCTATATGATTTTAATGTATTTTGTTTTTAGTTGTTGTTATGATCAGAACATGTATTCACACATATATGCAAGAAATTATACATATATGAATGAGCATATGTAATGATTCCATAGAAAGATTATAGAAAGAAACAACAGGCTTTGGGAAGTTTGTTGAATCTGCGGGAAGTTTTTTGAATCTGTACTGCCCAATATATGAACTCTCTTTCTTCAGCATCTTCAGTTCCTTTTGCCTATATCCAAGGACCACTCAGTTGAAGTTTGTTATTCTCCTTCCACTTAGCTGAAGTCTATTACTACTTTTACTCACCCACTCAGAATCTTCACTTAAGAGTAAAGTATGGCTTTCATTGCCTTTTCCTAAACTAAATTACTAATAATAACTGAACATATACATATTTTACTAATAAGAAGATCAAAGTAAATATTTAGGGAGTACATGAGAATGACGAATCAACACTTTAATGACCACATTTTCTGAATTGAGACACTTAGTTAACCCATGTTTCCTTCTATTTAGACCAAAGTAGCAACTTTCTAATACCTCTATGTTCTTTCTTTTGCACTGCTTGCTTATCTCATAACATCTGACATAATATAGAACTAGAAAGTTTTTATTAAAGTCAACTTACACACTGTGTGGCTAGTATCATATTATCCCGATTTTCTATTATCCTCTAGCTTCTCTTTTTTTCACCTGGAACATGGCAAATAAGTTCCCAGTGTCCTCACAGCTGTCTTCACCTCCTTGTTCTTGAGGCTGTAGATGAGAGGATTCAGCATGGGGGTGATCACACTATATTGCACAGAGAAGATCAGCTCTAGGG
>NW_026746616.1:0-2281 GCF_022355385.1 Mustela nigripes
CAGCATATTGGGCTTGCCATGCCCCTTGGCCCCAATTTTTAACCATATTTCGGGTTGTCACTTCACTCTTCCCCAGGGCTCTGCTTTGGAATTCCTGTTTTGGTGGGACACCTGAGGTAACAAACCTGAAAGGAGTCCTCCCGTCCCACAGATTGACGAAAAACAATTGGGATCTGGCCACGTGCTCAGATAGCAAGATTTGTCCATGGACCCGGAGGCCTCCACAACATTCCACGCCAATCGCTGATACAAAATCCAGAGACAAAAGCATGAGCACGCGCCTCACACTCGATCATTCTTCATTTCCTGAAGAGTTCTTCAGATAAGAACCTACACGGCACTCGAATGCACCCAAAATATATAGTCTAACCAGGGCACTAATGCACTGTCTGACAACTTGAGCCCGGACCTCCTGACCAACACCCAGACAGCTGACCGCACACTGAGCACATCAGACCCGCCATGGCCTTGGGTCATCATCTCTTCCCTACCTCAGTTTTCAGGCTTCAGAACCTAGACCTTATCTCCAATCACTGCCCAGGGGTGACTCTGATGCAGAATTCAGAATTCTTCCTTACCCATGGCAAGAAAACTTGTGGTTGGAATGTTGTCCAATGTTCAGAGTAGGAGAAACTAGCATTCACCCTGAAGCCCCGTCCATTCTTGAGTGCCACGAGGATATAAACACGCATTGTGACCCTCAGCGTGAGTCCTGTCCTCTAGTACGTCCTCTCAGTGGCTGGACCATTAGATGTCATAATGGGCTTGATATGTCCCTAGGCCCCAATTTTTATCCATATTTCTGGTTGTCCAGTCGCCCCTCCCCCGGGCTCTATTCTGGAATCCCTCATTTGGTGGGACACCTGAGGTTGAAAAACAAAACAAAACAAATCAACAACAACATAGCAACGGACTTCTTCCATCCCAAAGAATGACCCCAAACTCTTTGGCAGGGGCCAAACCCGCAGAAAGTAAGACTCGTCCATTTCTCATGAAGTCACCCGGAAATTTCACGACCATGAGTGACACGATATCCAGAGACAAAAACTTAGCAAGAGCATCACACTCGCCCTTTTTACATATCCCGAAGAGTTCTCCTCATGGTCTGGAGATCAGTCCTGCCATACTTATGACCCGAAACATAAGCCGAGTTTGTGTTTTCAGACAACTGCCCAAGCAGCCCTGTCCACACACCCTGCAGTGTCAGGCCGATGGAGCCAAAGATGACGACTGTTTTTGACCTCTCCAAGGGAATTGTATGTACCCATTCCAATGGCCACAACCCTACTAATAGGATAAACCTCCAAAGTCCCTCAGGCCATCCGAATATTTGTGGCTTCCCAGGACAAACAGGGCAATCTGGGCACATCTGAGCCCCTACCGGCACTCAGACCCGAGGACGGATGTCCGCAATGGTAAAAGGGAACGAACAGGCCCCTAGGCACCTATCGGATCCATTGCTTTGGTTTCCAGGAATCTCTCCTCAGAGGGCTGGTTTAAATAACAGCATATGGCTGTTTCTTGACTCACCCATCAGAACAAATCTCATCTACACATTGGAAACTTGCACGATGGAGCTGTGTGAAAGCTTCTCTTTAGGAGAACCCTTCAGGGCCCCAGTGCCACCGCTTCATTCCAAGGTCTCCATAGACACAAAATCATGTTAGGACACAACCACGGGTGAGTCCATTTCAACTCAGCCTCCTCGGTTGCTCCCCCATTTCCAGCAGATCTAACCTGTCTTGTTGCTTGGAGACAATGGGAATGCGAGGTGGGCTACCCAGCCATCCATCATTAGAACCCTGCTCGGAATCGTTGTCCTGGAGCCAACCAACAGGTCTCAAATGTCCTGCAGAAGAATGTTTGCAGTTGGGAGCTTCTAACAACTCCCATCGTGGGAAAACACCCATGGCCTCGTGATCCACCGCCCCTTCAAAAAGAGGCCTTCGGGGCAGAATGTCCAAACTGAGCGATCGTCTGATCCTCGCCCTGACTACAGATGCACGAGATCTTGATTCAGGTCTGTAGATTGTGCCTGCCATATCCTCACCCAGAAACCTAGGCCTAACTTGGGATCTCACACTTCCGTCCTCAGACTACTGGCCAACAAGCCCTCCAGTTTGGCAATCCAGAACTACAATGCAGCACTCTGCCTGCCCTCCAGAAGAAAAACATTGCCCTCTGGGGCTACCCAGAACACCAAATGAAGATCAACCTGCACGCCATTCGGCTGTACCCGAAATATATAGGCTGACCTGGGCACTAATGCCCTTTCTGACAC
>NW_026746617.1:0-2280 GCF_022355385.1 Mustela nigripes
TTATCCTACCCCTCACCTAAACCTAACCAGAACCCTAACCCTCAACCGAACGTGAAGCCGTGATCGGCTGCTCAGCCTCCATCCTCACAGGCCTGGTTCCCAAAGTCTCCAGATGGAGGTACCCTGAGCCACACTGCAGAATTGCACTTGATCCCTATAGGAAAACATGCCTGAATGACTTTATTTCTTTATAAGGATTTTAATGATTCTTTAGCAGACAGAGATCATAAGTAGGCTGTGTTGCAGCCTGAAGGAAGGAGGAATAAGGCTCCCTGCTGTGCAGAGAGCCTGGTGTCAAGCTAGATCCCAGTTCACTGGGATATTAACCTGGGCTGAGGCAAGAGGCCATATCCAATGAGATACACAGGTGTTCATGAAAGCATACTCTTTTAAAATGACCTTCAGCGGAATCGTCATGCGAAGCCCCTGTCCGGTGCTTAGGCTTCTGCGCTCAGTGGCATGGGTCACGAACTCTCCAGATGGGGGAACCCTGAAGTGCACCGCACAATTGCACTTGGCAATATTGGAAAAACTGCCCTTTAGAAATGAGCTGAATCTGTAGAGCAGGTGAAACCTGCATGCACCCGTGGGGAACAGCCACGAGTCCACCCACCTGGACCACGAACCAACAGTCTGACGTTCCCACAGACACAAGCCCTCAACTCAGCTCCAGCGAGAGGCCACCATGGCCTGGGCAGGTCGGGCCTGCCAGGTGCCATCGGCCTAACCCTGACCCTAGGGTGCTTACTCAGACTTCAGTCCCGGTTGCCTGCCGTGGTAGCCCTCCAGGTTGGGGACTCCTTCTTCACATTTTAGGTCTCTGGGTGCCCCTCACTAGGCAACTGGGCACTTTAGCCCTGTGC
The DNA here is from genome assembly GCF_022355385.1 of Mustela nigripes. Taxonomy (NCBI): domain Eukaryota; kingdom Metazoa; phylum Chordata; class Mammalia; order Carnivora; family Mustelidae; genus Mustela; species Mustela nigripes. The sequence goes on from NW_026746617.1 coordinate 864, forward strand.
GGGAACCTCGGGGTGGGAGAAATCTGCCTGCCCGGTCATTCCACCCACACCTTCCTAGGACCCCCACACCACAATCCCAGAGCCTGGTGGTCCGCCAGAGCTATGCCCTCAACTGAGCCCCGTCGAGAGCCTATCTCTGCACTGACAAATCAGGCCTGCCATTCTCCCAGAGCCAAACCCTAAGCCTAGGTTGGCTGTTCAGGCTCTGGACCCATGAGGACTGATACCCAGGTCCTTTTATAGATGGGAGGGTCAGTCTGTCGGAAGGGCCCAGCCTCTCAGGCAGGAACAGACGCTTTCATTCTGTGTGATCAATATTCTCAGATACACAGAAACCAGCATACTGCCCTGAGGCCATTCCCGCCCACTTTGCCCTTCCAGTCCAAAAACCCAAAGCCTGTGGAGCCTCCTGAGTCCTGCCATCAAAGCAGTTCTTGGTTAGCCCATATTGTGTTGCCAGATCCCACATGCCTTGTCCCTAAGACATAACCATAACCCTGATCCTAACCCGCACCTAAACCTAACACTAGCTCTAAACCTAACCCTAACGTGAAGCCGAGGTCAGGTGCTCAGGCCTCGATCCAAAGAGGCCTAGTTCCCAAAATCTCCACATGCAGGAACCCTGAGCCACACTGCACAATTGCACTTGAACCCCATAGGAAAGCATGGCTTAATATATATGTTGATTTATTTACTTATTTATAATGATTTTATTTATATATTAGACAAACAAAGATCACAACTAGGCTGTGTTTCAGGCTGAAGGAAAGGGGAAGCAGGCTCCCTGCTATGCAGAGAGCCGTGTGTCACACTCGATCCCAGTTCCCTGGGATCTTGACCTGGGCCGAGGCAAGAGGCCACATCCACCTAGCCACCCAGGTGTTCCGCAAAGCATGCCCTTTAGAAATGACCTTCAGCGGATTTGTTATGCAAAGCCCAAGTCGGGTGCTCTGTCTTCTGTCCTCAGAGGCCTGGTTCCCAAACTCTCCCCATGGGGGAACCCTGAGCTGAACCACACAAATGAACTAGATCCCAAAGAAATAATGCATTTTTATATATATATATATATATATATATATATATATATATATATTATCATTGATTTATGTATTTATTTATTTATCGCTTCAAGATTTTACTTTTTCACTTTGCAGCGAGAGAGCAGAAGTAGGCAGTGTTGCAGGCCTAGAGAAGGGAAAGCAGGCTCCCTGCTGAGGAGACAGCCCGATGTGGGGCTCGATCCCAGGACCCTGTGATCATGTCCTGACCTGAAGTCAGTGGCCTAACCCACTGACTCACCCAGGTGTTACGGATGGCATTCACTTAAAAAATGACCTCACCGTAATCCTGACCTGAAGCGCCTATCCCATGCAAAGGCTTCTGTCCTCAGTGGCCTGGTTCATGAACTCTGCAGATG
>NW_026746618.1:0-2280 GCF_022355385.1 Mustela nigripes
TGTTGTTTCGTCTTATGGTGTCACTTATCTCTCGAATTCTCCCCTCGTGGTCCAGTAGCTGTTTGTCCCTCTTTTGCTCAGCTTCTTTATTCTCTGTCATTTGGTCTTCTAGGTCACTCATTCTTTCTTCTGCCTCATTTATCCTAGCAGTGAGAGCCTCCATTTTTGATTGCACCTCATTAATAGCTTTTTTTATTTCAACTTGGTTACATTTTAGTTCTTTTATTTCTCCAGAACGGGCTTTTCTATCTCCTGAGAGGGTTTCTCTAATATCTTCCATGCCTTTTTCGTGCCCGGCTAGAACCTTGAGAATTGTCATTCTGAACTCTAGATCTCACATATTACCAATGTCTGTATTGATTAGGTCCCTAGCCTTCGGTCCTGCCTTTTGTTCTTTTTTTTGTGGTGAATTTTTCCGTCTTCCCATTTTGCCTAGATAAGAGTATATGAAGGAGCAAGTAAAATACTAAAAGGGTGGCAACAACCCCAGGAAAATATGCTTTAACCAAATCAGAAGAGATCCCAAATCGTGAGGGGGACAAATGGGATAAAAAGAGGTTTAAAAAGGAAGAAAGGAAATAAAAGAAAAAAAGAAAAGAAAAGAAAAGAATTTTAAAAAAGAAAACGAATAAAGAAAAATATGAAAAAGAAAAAATATATATATAGATAAACTAGTTAAAAAACACTAAAAAAGAAAAGGGTAAAAGTTAAAAAAAAATTTTACCAGAAGGTGAGAAAAAAAACAAAAAATGAAAAAGAAAAAAATTAAATTAACTGCAAGACTAAATAAAATCACAGGGAGAAAGCCATGAGTTCCGTGTTTTGCTTTCTCCTCCTCGGGAATTCTGGTGCTCTCCTTGGTATTGAAAGTGCACTCCTTGATAGGTGAACTTGGTCTTGGCTGGATTTCTTGTTGATCTTCTGGGGGAGGGGCCTGGTGTAGTGATTCTAAAGTGTCTTTGCCCCAGGTGGAATTCCACCGCCCTTACCAGGGGCTGGGCTGTGTAATCCGCTCGGGTTTGCTTTCAGGAGCTTTTGTTTCCTGACCGCTTTCTGTAGAGTTCCGGAGGATGGGAATACAAATGTCGGCCTCCTGGTCTCCAGCCCGGAGGAGCCGGGAGCCCGGGGCCCCACTCCTCAGTGCACCCTCAGAGAACACTGCCCACTTACTTCCGTCTGCCTGACCTCCGTCCGCGCTCCAAGCTCACAGAGACTGTGACCATTTCAAGGTTAACAGGTTAACACCGAGCTGCGAGCTCACTGTCAGCTCTGTCTCTGTAGCCGGCTTTCCCGTTCCAATACCGCAAGCTCTGAGACACTCAGACACCCTCGATCCTTCTGTGACCCTGCGGTACCTGAGGCCACGCTGATCCTGCGTGGGCTTCTCCCTGGTTTAGCCTCTGGAGCGATGTCCCTCAGTGGAACAGACTTTCAAAAGTCCTGATTTTGTGCTCCGTTGCTCCAGCACTTGCAGGGAGCTGGCCCCTCCCCCCGGGTCTGTCTTCCCGTCGCTTTGGATTCACTTTTCCGCCAGTCCTACCTTTCAGAAAGTGGTTGTTTTTCTGTTTCCAGAATTGCTGTTCTTCTTCTCTTCGATCTGCTGATGTTTCTTTGCAGGTGTTTGCAATCTTTAGATAAGCTATCTAGCTGATCTCCTGCTAGCTGAAGTAGTCTCAGCCTGCTACTTCTCCGCCATCTTGTCTCCTCCAGCAATCTACACATTTAATGCAATTCCTATCAAAGTACCATCCATCTTTTTCAAAGAAATGGAACAAATAATTCTAAAATTTATATGGAACCAGAAAAGATCTCGAATAGCCAAAGGGATATTGAAAAAGAAAGCCAACGTTGGTGGCATCACAATTCCTACTTCAATCTCTATTACAAAGCTATCATCATCAAGACAGCATGGTACTGGCACAAAAACAGACACATAGGTCAATGGAACAGAATAGAGAGCCCAGAAATAAGACCCTCAACTCTATGGTCAACTAATCTTCGACAAAGCAGTAAAGAATGTCCAATGGAAAAAAGACAGCCTCTTCAATAAATGGTGCTGGGAAAACTGGACAGCCCCATGCAGAAAAATGAAATTGGACCATTTCCTTATACCACACACAAAAATAGACTCAAAATGGATGAAGGACCTCAACGTGCAAAATGAATCCATCAAAATCCTTGAGGAGAACACAGGCAGCAACCTCTTCGACCTCAGCCGCAGCAACATCTTCAGAGGAACATTGCCAAAGGCAAGGGAAGCAAGGGCAAAAATGAACTATA
>NW_026746619.1:0-2280 GCF_022355385.1 Mustela nigripes
GACTGAGGGGGTGGGGAGGACCACGGTCACTGGGTGGGTCCTGAGCCCAGCTGGCCCCGGGGAAGACGGGCCCCGTCAGCAGCAGGACTTCTGGGCCGAGGCGGGCACGCAGCAGGCCTGGCGGGAACCCACAGGGCGGCAGAGCAGGGACACGCAGGAGGCTCGGCGGCAACAGCTGGGCTGGCAGGAGGAGTCAGGGGCACAGCAGGAGGAGGCGGGCACACAGCAGGCGGGCCTGCACACGGGGCGGCAGAGCAGCGACACGCAGGAGGACGGTCCGCAGCAGGACGAGGAGCAGGGGCTGGGCTGACAGCAGGAGGGAGCTGAGCAGGGGGAGGGCCCAGAGCAGACAGGGGTGCAGCAGACGGGCTTGCAGCAGACAGGGGTGCAGCAGACGGGCTTACAGCAGACAGGGGTGCAGCAGACAGGGGTGCAACAGACGGGCTTGCAGCACACAGGGGTGCAGCAGACGGGCTTGCAGCACACAGGGGTGCAGCAGACGGGCTTGCAGCACACAGGGGTGCAGCAGACGGGCTTGCAGCAGAGAGACACACAGCAGTCTTCCTGGCAGGGGGAGGAGCTGCAGCAGGAGGGCTGGCAGGAGCTGGTGCAGGCTGGTTGGCAGGGGCTGGATCCACAGCTTGCAGGGGTGCAGATGAGGGTCAGGCAAGAAGGGGCACAGCAGCTGTTGTCACAGCAGGTGGGGGCACAGCAGGAGGGGGCACAGCAGGTGGGGGCACAGCAGGGGGGCTCGCAGCAGCTCTCTGGGCAGTCGTCCACCTGCCAGGAGGAGTCGGGGCAGGAGTCACAGGAGCCGGGCAGGCAGACGCGGCTGCCGTAGCTCCGGTCGCTGGAGCAGACGGACAGGGTGGATGCGGCCATGGTGGGCGGTGGGGCTGGAGGAGGCTGTGAGTGTGAGTGTGAGTGTGTGAGTGTGTGTGTGTGGTGCTTGAGGCTGACAGCTTTTATACCCTCCTGGCTGTTGTCTCCCAGGCCCCCAGCAGGCTCTAGTTCCGGCTCCCAGGCCATGTTGGTGTTTGTTTGCCAGGATATTGTCTGGCTCATAAAACTCCTGGAGCAGCTGACTCCAGAGTGTCTCATTGTGTCCTGGGGAGCAGGAGTCCCAGCCCTGGTTATCAGAGCAGGGGATGGCGGGTATCGGGCGAGTGTCCCTCGGCCCTGAGTACCAGCACCCCAGCCTCCTCTCAGGAAACAGCTCCATTCCCCCCCATATCCCTGTGCCGTCTCTCAGTCTCATTGTCCCTTATTCTTTCTCTGCACACACATGTGCACACACAGAGTGCATTCTCGTTACACAGTCACTAGGTTCTAGAAAGTCACCAAAAACACTGAATTAGCAAATCTGGGAACACGGGACCATCGCTCCCAGGTGAATATGGGGTTGGGTCCCTGCAAGCTCTGGTCAGATTTTCAGCAACCCTCAATACATGGTGGGTTAGATGTGTGTTTTTGTTTAAAGCGACTTATTTAATAAATACTTGAGATACATTTTATTTAACAGTGGACTCCCCGCCAAGAGCACCTTCAGTCACACCTGAGCAAGGCTTATCAGATGCAGATTTTCTCCATAAGGCACGTGAGCCCTCTTGTGCTCAGAACTCTAGACCGCCAGCGCTACGCCTGGCACCACTTTCACCAGCAAAATCACAGCATAAAGCACAAAAAGCGACATGAAGTGCGAGGACAGGCTTAGTCTGGGGGCCACCATGGGAGGCAGAGCCTCATTCCACCTCAGCTGGGAACACGGGTCCACTTCTTAAATTTGGAGCAGTCTGCACATGTCCGCGAATGACCAGGCACACAATGAGTATTGATTTGGGGTTACAAAGAAAGTTTAGTGAGTAGGTGAATCACAGATAAAGAATCCATGAATAATGAAGATTGACTTTGTCATCTTTCTCTGTACACGTACTCATAGGTGCATAATGTACATTTTAAAAATACACATTGTATCATAATCTACCCACTCTGTTTTTTTGTAACTTAATGTAACAATGGAGCTCCTTTCCCATGAATGCATAAAGATTTCTCTTTCTTGTTTAGGGCTTCACAGAATCTCACATTGTCCTCTGTATTTGTCTATATGTTTCCCATCTTTGTGCTTCCAAACCTCCTATGCCCTTATATTTAAGATCTAGTTCTTAGAGTTAGTATGCAGGTTTTTCATTTTTGTCAGACTCTATTTTATTTATTTGTAAATTGAAATATTTTATTTGATACTTGACATTTAATTTCAGTATTGATAGTTGGGTTTATATC
>NW_026746620.1:0-2280 GCF_022355385.1 Mustela nigripes
CCCCCCCCTTAAGAAGGGGCCCTCAGGGACAGAATGTCCAACCTGAGCGATCGTCTGATCCTCGCCCTGACTTCAGATGCACGGGATCTAGATTCAGGACTCTAGATTGTGCCTGCCAAATCCTCACCCAGATAACTAGGCCTAGCTTGGGTTCTCAGACTTCTGTCCTCAGACTACTGGCCCACACGCCATCCAATTTGGCAATTTAGAACTACAATGCAGCACTCTGCCTGCCCTCCAGAAGAAAAACATTGCACTCTGGGGCTACCCAGAATCCCCAAATGAGGATCAACCTGCACGCCATTCGGCTGTACCCCAAATATATAGGCTGACCTGGGCACTAATGCCCTTTCTGACGCAGCCTGTGCCTGGACCTCCAGGCCCACCCAGACAGCTGGCCGCACACTGAGCACATCGGACCGGCCATGGCCCTTAGGTCGTCATCTCTTCACAACCTCGGTTTTCAGGCTTCAGAGCCTAGACCTTATCTCCAATCACGGCCCGGGTTTGAAAATGATGCAGAAATCAGAACTCTTTCCCCATGGCAAGAAACTTTGAGGTTGGCATGTTGTCCAAAATCAGTGTAGTTGAAACCAGTGTGGCCCAAGAGACCCCGCCCATGCTAGCGGGACACATTGGTCACAAACACACATTGTGACCCTCAGCCTGAGCCCAGTCCTCAGCTAAGGCTTCTCAGTGGCTGGATGGAGAGACAGCATATTGGGATTGCCATGACCCTAGGCCCCAATTTTTTACCGTAATTCGGGTTGTCCCTTCACTCTTCCCCAGGGCTCTGATTTGGAATTCCTCTTTTGGTGGGACCCCTGAGGTAACAAACCTGAAAGGAGTCCTCCCATCCCACAGAATGACGGAAAACAATTGGGATCGGGCCAAATCCACATAGAGCAAGATTCGTCCATGGCCCATGAGGCCTCCCCAACATTCCACGGCCATCGCTGATACAAAATCCATATTCAAAAGACTGAGCACGCACCTCAGACTCGCTCATTCTTCATATCCTGAAGAGTTCTTCAGATAAGAACGTACACGTCACTCGAAGGCACCCAAAATATATAGTCTAACCTGGGCACTAATGCACTGTCTCACAACCTGAGCCCGATCCTCGTGACCAACACCCAGACAGCTGACCGCACCCTGAGCTCATCAGACCCGCCATGGCCTTAGGTCATCATCTCTTCCCTACCTCAGTCTTCAGGCTTCAGAACCTAGACCTTATCTCCATTCACTGTCCAGGGGTGACTGTGATGCAGAAACCAGAATTCTTCCTTACCCATGGCAAGAAACCTTGTGGTTGGCATGTTGTCCAACGTTCAGTGTAGGAGAAACCAGCATTCACCATGAGGCCCGCCCATTCTTGAGTGCGAGGAGGGCAAAAACACGCATTGTGACCCTCAGCGTGAGTTCTGTCCTCTAGTACGTCCTCTCAGTGGCTGGACCATTAGATGTCATAATGGCCTTGACATGTCCCTAGGGCCCAATTTTTAACCAGATTTCTGGTTGTCCAGTCGCCCCTCCCCAGGGCTCTACTCTGGAATCCCTCATTTAGTGGGACACCTTAGGATGAGAAACAGAACAAAAGAAACCAAAAACAACAGAACAACGGACTTCTTCCATCCCACAGAGTGACCCCAAAATCTTTGGACGGTGCCAAACCCCCATAGAGTAAGACTCGTCCATTTCCCATGAATTCACCCGGAAATTTCACGACCATGAGTGACACGGTATCCACAGATAAAAGCTTGAGCAAGAGAAGAGTTTTCCTCATGGTCTGTAGATCAGTCCTGCCATACCTATTACCCGAAACATAAGCCGAGTTTGTGTTTTCAAACAACTGTCCAAACAGCCCTGGCCTACACACCCTACAGGCTCAGGCCCCTGGAGCAAAACCGGACGACTGTGCTTGCCCTCGCCAAAGGAATTGTGTGTGCCCATTCCAATGGCCACAACCCAACTAAGAGGATAAACCTCCAAAGTCCCCGAGGCCATCCCAATATTTGTGGCTTCCCAGGACAAACAGGGGCAAGCTGGGCCCATCTGAGCACCTACCGGCTCTCATATCCGTAGACTGATGTCCCCAGAGGTAAAAAGGAACGAAAAGGCTCCTAGGCACATATCTGATCCATTGCTTTGGTTTCCAGGCATCTCTCCTCAGAGGAATGGATTTCAATAACAGCATATGGCTGTTTCTTGACTCACCCATCAGAACAAATCTCATCTACACATGGGAAACTTGCACGATGGAGCTGTGTGAAAGCCTTA
>NW_026746621.1:0-2280 GCF_022355385.1 Mustela nigripes
GAACAGTGGCTTCGTTTCCTTTAGATATATACCTAGAAGTGGGATTACTGAATCATATGGTAATTTTACTTTTAATAATATGAATAATCTCCATACTGTTTTCCATACAAATTTATATCCCTATCACAGTGCCTAAGTTCCCCCATTTTCCCCAATATTTACCAAACTTTGTTAGTTTCAATTTTTTTGTAGTATATATTCTAATAGGTAGTAATATCTTGCTGTGTTTTTCAGAGGTAAACAACAACAACAACAACAACATAATGACTTTGCCCTGAGTTTTTTACGTTGAGCACTTTTTAATGCTCCTGTTGGTCATTTATATAACTTTTTTGGAAAAAAAAAAAGTCTATTGAGATCCTTTTGCTATTTTTTAATTATATATTTTTTTCTCTTTCTATCTTTTGGTTATTAACATCTTTACAGATATAAGATTTGTAAGTATTTTCTTACATTCTGTGGATTGTGTTTTCATTCTCTCCCTTTTTTTTTTGGCAATGCAGAATCTTTAGTTTGATGTAATACCATTTATTTATTTTTGCTTTTTTTACTTGTGTTTTTGGTCTGCTATCCAACAAACTATTGGCAAGACCAATGTCAAGGAGAATTTTTCCTATGTTTTCTTTTAGGAAATTTAGTTTCATGCATCACCTTTAAGTCTTTAATCTATTTCAAGTTAAGACTTATGAGTGATATAAGTAGTTCCAGTTTCATACTGTTTATGTGACTATTCAGTTTTAAATATCATTTATTGAATAGACTATCTTTACCCATTACATATGTGGGCCCCTGTCAAATATTATGTGACTGTATGAAAGGATTTATTTCTGGACTCTCAATTCTGTTCTACTTGTTTATTGGTCTGTTTTTATGCCAGTATACTTTATTGTTTTGAGTACGAGGGCTTTGTAGTATAGTTTCAAATCAAGAAGTGTAATTTCTCTTCTTCATTCTTTCTCAGAACTGCTTTGATTATTTGTTGTCTTTTATGGTCTCATATAAATTTTAGGATTCTTTACTTCTGTAAAAAATAATATTGGATTTTTTTAAGATTTTTAATTTATTTATTTGACAGAGAGTGATGACAAGCAGGCAGAGAGGCAGGCAGAGAGAGAAGAGGAAGCAGACTTCCTGCTGAGCAGAGAGCCTGATGCGGGGCTCTATCCCAGACCCTGGGATCAGGACCTGAGCCAAAGGCAGCAGCTTAACCCACTGAGCCACCCAGGCGCTCCTAACATTGGATTTTTGATAGGAATTGGATTTACAGATGGTTTTCAGTAGTATGGACATTTTAACAATGTTAATTCTTACCATTCATAAATATGAGCTATCTTTCCATTTGTGTCTCCTTCAATTTCTTTATCAATGTCATAGTTTATGGAGTACAGATCTTTCATCTTCTTAGTTAAATCTATTCCTAAGTATTTTATTATTTTTGATGCTATTGTGAATTAGATGGTTTTCTTTATTTTTTCAGATAGTTCATCATTAGAGTGTTAAAATACTGCTGTCTTGAGCTTACGTTGGCAGCACATATACTAAAATTGGAATGATGCAGAGAAGATCAGCGTGATCACTGAACAAGGATGACATGAAAAACTGGGAAGCATTTTATATTTAAAAAAATGAAACAAAACAAAATTCTTGTTTTTTATATATTGATCTTGTATTTGGCAGCTTTACTAAATTAGTTTATTCAAATTTTTTTGTGAATTTTTTAGGATTTTTTAACATGTAAGTTCATGTTATCCAAAAAAAGAAAATTTTACTTCTTCCTTTTTTTTTGGAGTCCCTTATTTCTTTGTGTTCCTTGTTTCTCTGGCAAGGACATCCAGTACTATGTCAAATGAGAGTAGTGAAAGTGGACACACTTGTCTTTTTTCTGATCTTTAAGGGGAAAACTTTCAAACTTTTTTGATTGAATATGAGATTAGCTCTGGGCTTGCAATATGTGTTTTTTCTTTAATGGATTTTTTAAATTATTTTTTAAAATTTTTTATAAACATATAATGTGTTTTTACCCTAGGGGTACAGGTCTGTGAATCACCAGGTTTACACATTTCACAGCACTCACCCTCACTCACCATAGCACCTGCCCTCCCCAATGTCCATACCCCCACCATCCTCTCCCAACACACCTCTCCCCAGCAACCCTCAGTCTGTTTTGTGAGATTCAGTCTTGTATGGTTTGTCTCCCTCCCAATCCCATCTTCTTTTATTTTTCTTTTCGTACGCCCGAAACCGCCTATGTTGCATCTCCACTTCATCATATCAGGGAGA
>NW_026746622.1:0-2280 GCF_022355385.1 Mustela nigripes
TTCATTCTGAACTCTAGATCTGACATATTACCAATGTCTGTATTGATTAGGTCCCTAGCCTTTGGTACTGCCTCTTTTTCTTGTTTTTGTGGTGAATTTTTCCTTCTTTTCATTTTGTCCAGATAAGAGTATATGAAGGAGCAAGTAAAATACTAAAAGGGTGGCAACAAATCCAGGAAAATATGCTTTAACCAAATCAGAAGAGATCCCAAATCATGAGGGGGGAGAAAGGGGATAAAAAGAGATTCAAAAAGGAAGAAAGAAAAGAAAAGAATTTAAAAAAAGAAAATGAATAAAGAAATATATAAAAAAGAAAAAGTATATATATTAGATAAACTAGTTAAAAAAAGTTAAAAAAGAAAAGGGTAAAAGTTAAAAAAAATACCAGAAGGCGAGAAAAAAGACAAAAAATGAAAAAGAAAAAAATTAAATTAATTGAAGACTAAAAAAAATCACAGGGAGAAAGCCATGAGTTCCGTGCTTTGCTTTCTCCTCCTCTGGAATTTTGCTGCTCTCCTTGGTATTGAAACCACACTCCTTGGTAGGTGAACTTGGCCTCGGCTGGATTTCTTGTTGATGTTCTGGGGGAGGGGCCTGGTGTAGTGATTCTCAAGTGTCTTTGCCCCAGGTGGAATTGCACCGCCCTTACCAGGGGCTGGGCTGAGTAATCCGCTAGGGTTTGCTTTCAGGAGCTTTTGTTCCCTGTGTGCTTTCTGTAGAGTTCTGGAGGAAGGGGAATACAAATGGCAGCCTCCTGGTCTCCGGCCCGGAGGAGCAGAGAGCCCGGGGCCCCACTCCTCAGTGTGCCCTCAGAGAACAGCGCCCAGTTAATCCCATCCGTCCGACCTCCAGCCAAGCTCCAAGCTCACCGTGCCTGCGACCGGTTCAAGGTAACACCGAGCTGTGAGCTTACTGTCCGCTCTGTATCTGTAGCCAGCTTTCCTGTTCCAATACCCGCAAGCTCTGTGACACTCAGACACTCCCGATCCTTCTGTGACCCTGCGGGACCTGAGGCCTCGCTGACCCCGTGTGGGCTTCACCCCGGTTTAGCCTCTGGAGCGTTGTCCCTCAGCGGAACAGACTTTTAAAGTCCTGATTTTGTGCGCTGTTGCTCTGCCGCTTGCCGGGAGCCGGCACCTCCCCCTGGGGTCTATCTTCCTGTGGCTTTGGATTCACTTCTCCGCCAGTCCTACCTTTCAGAAAGTGGTTGTTTTTCTGTTTCCAGAATTGCTGTTCTTCTTCTCCTCAATCTGCCGATGGATTTGCAGGTGTTTGCAATCTTCAGATAAGCTATTTAGCTGATCTCCTGCTAGCTCAAGTAGTCTCAGCCTGCTACTTCTTCGCCATCTTGACTCCTCCCCCAGGCACATCTTTTTTGTAAAATAATCCCTCAGTTTTCTTTTGAGGCAATTATTTTAAATGATTTTTTATTCTAGTAAGCATCACTTTCCTGATCATAAAGTTAAAACTTTCTCAATATAGATGATTTAGAAGATACAAAATATTTTTAAAAACAAATACTCATTCATTACCACATGCAATATGCTACTTTCTTTTAAGATTTCCTTTGTTGTTGCATTAAGAGGTTTCCTCACTCCAATATTGCACAACTAATTCCTTATATTTTCCTTTAAGATTACTTATTAAACATTTAATTGTTTAATCTGTATTTTGGTGATTGGTGATAAGTGACTGTGCAAAATTTTATAAATAAACAATTCATCCTAACACTGTTTATTGGCTAATCTTTTCTTTTCAAATATAATATAATGACATCCGTATAAATTACTAAGATTGTACTTGCATTGGAGCCTATCGGGAATTATTTTTTCCCATTACTCTATATTATCATATTAGTAATAGACTGTTTTAATTTCTTTAAACACTGTAGTAGATTTCTTCAGCTATTCGAAATTTTTATTCTTTTACTTGGATGGTAACATCATATTCCCACACTCCCTTTGCCTTCCCAAATAATCACTGTTATTCATTGCTATTTTCTTTTTTTTAATATATTTTTTTAAATTTGTTTTTATTTATTTGACAGACAGAGATCACAAGTATGCAGAAAGAGAAAAAGAAGCAGCCTTCCCACTGAGCAGAGAGCCTGATATGGGGCTAATTCCCAGGACCCAGGGATCATGACCTGAGCTGAAGGCAGAGGCTTCAATCCACTGAGCCACCCAGGCGCCCCATTCATTGCTATTTTCACAGCAATTATCCTTAAACTAGAAACAGTTAACAAAATCAAAAGACAACTGACAGAATGGGAGAAGATAT
>NW_026746623.1:0-2280 GCF_022355385.1 Mustela nigripes
GTCATGGGATCAAGCCCCACATTGGGCTCCATGCTCAGTGGGAAACCAACTTGAGGTTTCTCTTTCTCTCTCCCCCTCACTGCCCCTCCCCTCTGCTTGCGCACATGCTCTCTCTAAATAAATAAAAATAAAATCTTTGTTTTTTAAAAAAGGACCTGAGCTTCCGCCATTTGGGATAAACTTCGAAAGCTCCAGAATTCCCATACAATACAAAGGTTGGGGGAGGAAAAACTGACCCTGGGCTTTTTAGCCAACCTAGGTGATAGGAGGCTTAAAGCAGATTATACTCGATGTAGACAAGGAACTATATTTGCCCTTTCTTATATCTAAGTGTTCTGGAACAATGTACACCTGTTAAAGTCAATGAACTTTCATGCCTCACCTATTACATGGGGGAAAGTGGGCATTCGTCTTTTCCTCTTAAAGATGTTAAAATGAACTTTGCAACTTTAAAAAAACATGCTGCTTTAAAATGAAAATATTATATACCTAATGTCACTTATCATGTATTATGAAAAAGAGATAAAGCGATGTATAAATTCCCAAGGGGTTGACAAATTTTGACAACGAAAGTTTTGAGGGTCCAAACAGGCTGGGAAAAGCTGCTACAGGTGGTGGGGTGCTGAGAGATTTTGTTTGTTGGTTCAGTCAGTTTTGGCGGAGTGACACAGTCAGCCATGGGAAGCTCTGTGCGTGTGATTTCTCTTCCATAAAGCCAGGGCTATGTTCTTTTTTTTTTTTTTTTTTTTAAGATTTTATTTATTTATTTGACAGAGAGAGATCACAGGTAGGCAGAGAGGCAGACAGAGAGAGAGAGGAGGAAGCAGGCTCCCTGCTGAGCAGAGAGCCCTATGTGGGGCTCGATCCCAGGACACTGAGATCACGACCTGAGCTGAAGGCAGAGGCTTTAACCCACTGAGCCACCCAGTCACCCCATGCCAGGGCTATGTTCTATGCTCTAGGCTGGAAAAAGTTTGTAGGAGACCAGCCAGCATACCATAAATAGATGAAGTCCTAGTGAAGACAGTAATACTCAAGTGGGATTGCTGTGTTTGAGAGATGTTTCTGAGAAGAAAAAACATTGAAAGGAACTTTGTGGCCAAATATATTGCTAACTAGATCTACCTCCAAGTTCTAGAGTATAGGCTAATGCTGTCCAATAGAATTTTCTATGATGATGGAAATATCCAAGATCTGCTCTGTCCAATGTGATAGCCTCTAGCCACATGTGATACTTGAAATGTCCACAGTGCGAGTAAGGAACTGAATTTTAAATTGTATGTAATTTTGGTTAATTTCAATTTGAATGGCCCCACGTGTCCAGTGGATACCGGACTGGGTAGCACAGGTCTAGACAATTAATTTGAGCGGCAAGGTGAACATGTCCACATAGATTTTACAAGCACTTCAAATGGCATAGTTAATATTCAGCCTCCTACCACAGAAGTAGAACAATCATAAAATTTGTACAGAACCACAAAAGACCCCAAACTGCCGAAACAATCTTGGGGGAGGGAAAAAACACATCTGGAGGTGTCACAATCCCAGATTTCAAGGTATACTACTACAAAGCTATAACAATCAAAATAGCATGGTACTGGCACAAAAACAGACACACAGATCAATGGAACAGAATAGAAAGTCAGAAATAAACCCATGATGATATGGTCAATTAATCTTTGACAAAGGAGGAAATATGTGATGGGAAAAAGTCTCCTCAACAAATGGTGTTGAGAACACTGAATAGCAACATGCAAAAGGATGAGATTGGACCATTTTCTTACAACATACACAAAAATATACTCAAAACGGGTAAAGAACCTCTATGTGAGACCTAAAACCATAAAAATCCTGGAAGAGCACGCAGGGAGTAAAATCACTGACTTTGGCCACAGCAACATTTTTCTAGATATGTCTCCTGAGGCAAGGGAAAGCAAAGCAGAAATAAACTGTTAGGACTACACCAAAACAAAAAGCTTCTGCACAGCACAGGAAGCAACCAACAAAACCAAACAACAACTTACTAAGTGGGAGAAGATATTTGCTAATGACATATCCGATAAAGGGTTACTATCCAATAGAGAGAGAGAAATTACACAATTCAACACCCCAAAAACCAAGTAATCCAATTAGAAATGGGCCGAAGAGAGGTGCCTGGGTGGCCAGTCAGCGAAGTGTCCGACTCTCTGTCTCAGCTCAGGTCGTGATCTCAGAATCATGAGATCAAACCCCACGTTGGGCTCCACACTCAGGGCTGAGTCTCCTTGAGATTCTCTCGCT
>NW_026746624.1:0-2279 GCF_022355385.1 Mustela nigripes
AGCATTATGGTAAATGTCTGACAAGAACTAAAACATCAAAAAGTCAGGATACCCCATTAGATGATATTTTTATTATTCCTACATACTAAACTATGAAAAACAGGGTCAGAGAATAAGAAGCGGCAAAAAGAATAAAGATTTGAGGCAGTTCGATTTCACGGCCAGCCTTGATCAATAGGCATGTACACCTGTGTCTAGTTTCAGCTCTGTGTAACCTTGCCATAACCTTGGATAAGCCATTCATCTCTCAAGTTAAGGTTCTTGGTCCAAAGAGGGAAGAGGCACAGGTTGAGTACCTCCAGTGGGACTTCCTGGCAGGCTTGTTCATCCAAGAATTCCTGTTTCAGTTTGAGTAATTGAATCCAGTCTTTGTTTTAGCAAAGGCCAAGTTTGTCCAGTGTGTCCATGCCACCAGCCAAAAGCATTTGTCCATGCCATGTAACAACTGAGAAACTTTCATAGGAATGGGGGAGGAAAATATGTCCACAGGTGTTGACAGATGTTCTGCATGGAGGGACAGGAGCTGGGGCCATCACCTGCTGTTTCTACTGGCCTTCTCTGTCGAGTTAAAATAAATGGCAATTATTTGCAACGACAGGGATGAAAGTAGAGGGTATTATGCCAAGCGAAATAAGTCAGTCAGAGAAAGACAATTATCATATGATCTCACTCATATGTGGAGTTTAAGAAACAAAACAGAATCATAGGGGAAGAAAGTAAAAAAATAAAACAAGATGAAGTCAAAGAGGGAGACAAACCAGAAGAGACTTAAAAAATTTTTTTTTTATTTACTTATTTGACAAACAGAGATCACAAGTAGGCAGAGAGGCAGGAAGAGAGAGAGAGGAGGATGCAGACTCCCCAGGGAGCAGAGAGCCTGATGTGGGGTTCGATCCCAGGACCCTGAGATCATAACCTGAGTTGAAGGCAGAGGTTTTAACACACTGAGCCAGCCAGGTACCCCTCAGAAGAGACTCTTAATCACAGGAAACAAACTGAGGGTTCTTGGAGTGGAGGGGGATGGGTGGATGGGTTAGCTGGGTGATGGACATTAAGGAAGGCATGTGATACAGTGAGCACTGGGTGTTATAAAAGACTGATGAATCACTAACCTGTATGTCTGAAACTAGTATTATATGTTAATTAATTGTATTTAGATTAAAATTTTCTTTAAAAATAATTTTAAAACAAAATAAGTAACAATCAAATAATGCTCAGAGTTATCCAGCAGGGAGTATCAGATCTAGATGTCAGTTAAATTTAAGGGGCTTGCCGAAGTTTAGGAGAGTCACACTAGGTCATTTTCCTGTGTGGGGAAGTCTTCAGGGGCAGTTCCAAAGACGAAGATTATTAATATTTCTCCTTCCCCCATTCCTCCTAGAGCCAAAGATGTTTCCTCCACTCACCCACTGGCCCTGTATGTAGGTGTTGCTTTCTCTCTACCAATCACAACATCAGTGAGTAGCTATAACTTCACCTTTTCCAATATCCCCCTACCCCCAACCTTTTGTCTTTAATGGCCATGGGCAACAGGGACAAAGACATTTTTTAAAAAACTTACAGAGATCTATTATGCTCTACTACCTTGGCCCGCATGTGCCACTGCAAAGGGATTCTGTGAACTGTGTACTCAGATTAATGGTCATTATCTTCAAAAAGGCAGGGGCTGTGATAGACACAGGAACCAAAAAAGCAAGAGTTAATGGACCATCAGAATAATGGAGTACCAACACTTTTTTGTCCTTGGCTTGAATCCTCAAGGTCCAGGGTCTCAACAGAATTTTCATTTTGGTCTCATCTGACTCACTTGTCCACCCCTGGGCCAGTTGGCAGTTATACTGAGAACTGGAAATTTTCCTTAGAACAGAAAAAAAGTATTTGTCAGGTAAACCAAGGAAATGTCCATTATAGGAAGTTAGGCCTTTTGTCATGGTACTCCATTAGCACCCTCCTGACTGTTAAAGAAAAAAAAAATTGTGACACCCGTTAAAGACAGTAAGGAAGATTTTATTCAAGGGATGCTACTATGATGGGATTTTATTTCATAGTATGGGAGAGAAATCTGGCTCAGCTCAGACAAATGGAGATTTATAGCTAAAGAGCATGGTGGGGGTCACTGAATGTAAAATTAAGATGGAACATCAAGGGTAAGGATGAAGGGATTCTGGCTAAACCATCTGGACAGTAATATTGTTGAAGGAAGGCTAGGGTCATAAACTATTGAGAGCAGGGGATAAGGAATTTTTTAAAAGACTTATTAATACATTTTAGAGAGAGGG
>NW_026746625.1:0-2279 GCF_022355385.1 Mustela nigripes
CACTATAGTCTTATGTTATTTATTGCAATACTTTGCTTGAACCAGGAACATAGGAGATAAGAACCTGAACACAAATGGTGATCATGATGACTGCAGGAGCAACAGGAAATAAAAGAAACATGATGCAGAGTCTATGGCTGTTGTCTTGGCCCTACTGACAGATTGAGATGCCTCACTGTTCAGAGGTATTTGACATCATGTGTCCAACATTTCATAACCAAAGATAGACCAGTGAATTTTCTTGGTAGCTGCACTCTTGATGCGTAGATATATTTTTTATTAGTTCCTCTTTTACTTCTATAGCATATTCTTACTTATCTTTGGGATATTAGACTTCTGTGAATACCCACAAATTTTTGCTGCTGTGGCTCTCTCTTGAGCACACGGCAATAGTCCCAGGTAATGCTTCAGCCCTGTTTGTCTTCCTGAGGCCTGAATATCTCTACATTTCTATTGTCACCTTGGCTCCTAACTCATCTCCTCCATCTTGCTTCTGAACAAAACCATTGACTTAGGGATAAAATGTCTGTCCAGTGGTTTTCCCATAGAAAGTCATGACTCAAGTTTGAAAATTCATAGCTAAGTGATTTCCAGCTAAGATATTCTTAAATGTTCTTTCCTATTTATGAGCTGAAGGTGAAGCAACACTATAAAGAGGGAAGAAGGACTGAAGCTGATGTATTGCCAGGTTCAGGTCAAGGAACAGGCAGTGGTAGCTCAAAAGCTGGCAACTCCAAAGTAAAGGAATTAAGGTGAAAATAAGACAGAAAAAGTATTTGTTGGGTCTGGGTATGTGTTTCCATTGTGAGAGTCTAATGGGGGAAAAAAAGAAAAGCACAAAACATGTTTCTATTACCAGATACTGTAGATACTGCAGATTTTAGCAAACTATTAGTCTTGTGAGATGAAGGACCTGCATATAGTCCTGCTCAAAATGTGAATCAAACTGCCCCCCGGCTTTTGGGTCATATGACATGACAAGCAGGAGCACAGGAGTGATGGGGCAATTATAAAGCTATTGACCATGGAAGGTTGTAAAGAAATAAAGAGGGAAAAAAACCCACAAGGAATAAATAATTGTTCAAAAAAAAAAAAAGGATTTGAAAGTATTACTGAGGATTTAGTGAGTCTGCTATCTTTGAAGAAGTGTGAATGGGTATGGAACTACTCTGTGGGCTGGGCTATCTACTGTGGGTCTCAGACATCAAAGGAAAGGCCAGATGAACTGATGTTGGCCCTTAAACTATAGCAACAGAAATGATTCCAGAAAGTAATTTAAAAACATGAAAAGTTGTGTTGTTTAGGAGAATAGACAACAATTGTAACAGTGAAATGAGACTTAAGAGACATTTCAAAGTCTTCGAATAAATATATTTAAGTTACTCAACAAAACAAATGAAGGGATAGTTCCACCACCCAATAATAATGAATTATAAAACAGAATGAGCAGGTATTTTGAAAAGGTTATATAAAAATTAATTAGATTGACTGGAATAGTCATTGGAATAAAAGTTCACTTAGAAGGAATCTAGTGTAGACCAAACATAGACTGGGAGAGAATCTGAGAGAGACAATATTGCTAATGAATTTACCAAGTAGTCCATATGTAGCAAAGGGATATAAAAATGTAAATGAATACTTTAAATAATAAAAATGAATATGACATGCATAAATAGCCAACAACTTTTTAAAAGTTTATCTGCATGATACATAACATGGTTCACGTTTTGGACCACTAATTCTGTATTTACAACACTAGTGCAACACTATTCTCAAGGAAGTTATTAGTTCCAGAAAGAACAAGACAAGAATTTCTTTCCATTAATTCTGACCTATCTCTGGGAAAGTTTTGTGAGAATAAGAAGGAAGAAGTGTGATTTTCTTTTTCTTTTTTAAACCTGGTGGGTTTCCCTTTCAACAAAGAGTATCCAGATGAAGCCTTGATTCCCTGGGAAACACTGGCCATGCAAGGAGGCAAAGGGCCACAGATATTTGCTAGGGTTGATTGCTATTATTAAGAACAAAAACAGAAACAGAAACAAAAACAAAAACAAAACAAAACAAAAAATCTTGCTTCATATAGATCCCAACAGTACAGATTTTGTCCAGTCAATAGTTCTTGGACTCCCTCTAAGTAAGTTCCCCCAATAAGTCTATGCATCCACTGTTTTCTTTGAGTCTTTTCTTTGGCCTTACTGGACCATCACCCACCCTAGTTTACTTAAACTCTGTTGGAGCACACCTGCAGAATTTTTACAATTCCTATTTACTACTTTGAC
>NW_026746626.1:0-2279 GCF_022355385.1 Mustela nigripes
CTCCTGTTTGTCCTGGGAAGCCACCACTATTGGGATGGCCTCAGGGACTTTGGAGGTTTATCCTATTAGTAGGGTTGTGGCCATTGGAATTGGCAAACAAAATTCCCTTGGAGAGGGCAAGTAGATTCCTCAGGTTGGCTCCAGGGGCTTGAAGGTGTAAGGTGTTTAGGCCAGGGTTGTTTGGACAGTTGTCTGGAAACACAAACTCGTCTAATGTTTCGAGTCATAGGTATGGCAGGACAGATCTACAGACCTTGAGGAGAACTCTTCAGTATATGAAAAAGGTGCGAGTGTGAGGCTCTTGCTCAAGTTTTCGTCTCTAGATATCGTGTCACTCATGGTCGTGAAATTTCCAGGTGACTTCATGGGAAATGGAATAGTCTTATTCTCTGGGGTTTGGCCTTTTCCAAAGAGTTTGAGGTCATTCTGTCGGATGGAAGAAGTCCGTTTTTTTTTTGTTGTTGTTGTTGTTTTGTTTTGTTTTGTTTTTGAACCTCAGGTGTCCCACCAAATGAGGGATTCCACAGTAAAGCCCTGGGGAGGGGAGACTGGACAACCAGAAATCTGGTTAAAAATTGGGGCCTAGGGACATGTCAAGACCATTATGACACCTAATGGTCCAGCCACTGAGAGGACGTACTAGAGGACAGGACTCACACTGAGTGTCACAATGCGTGTTTATGCCCTCGTCGCACTCAAGATGGGGCGGGGCCTCAGGGTGAATGCTGCTTTCTCCTACACTGATCGTTTGACAACTTTCCAACCACAAGGCTTCTTGCCTTGGGCAAGGAGGAGTTTGATTTCTGCATCACATTCAACCCTTTTCAGGGCTTGGAGTTAAGGTCTAAGTTCTGAAGCCTGAAAAGTTAGGTTGGGAAGAGATAACGAGCTAAGACCATGGCGGGTGTGATGTTCTCAGTGTGCGGTCAGCTGTCTCGGTTTTGGTCAGGAGGTCCGGGCTCACTCTGTATCAGACAGTGTATTAGTGGCCAGGTTAGACTATCTAATTTGGGTACATTCAAGTGCCGTGTATGTCTATCTTCATTTGGGTTATGTGAGAAACTCCATAGATCAAAATTTTTCTTCTGGAAGGCAGGCAGAATGCTTCATTTTGTGTCCCGAATTTGAAATGTGAGGGCTTGGGGGCCAGTAGTGTGAGGACGGAAGTCTGAGAACACAAGCTAGTCATAGGTTTCAGGGCGAGGGCAAGGAAAGCACACTCTGCAGAGCTGCATCGAGATCTCGTGCATCTGAATCCAGGGTGAAGATTAGACGTTGGCTTAGGTTGGAGTTCCTGTCCATGATTTCCCCTTCATAAATGGGGGGGAGCATCACAAAGCCATCTAGATTTTCCCAGTTTGGGAGTTGTGAGATGCTCCAAAACTCAAGGATTCCTTCTGCTGGACATTTGAGACCTGTTGGATGGCTCCAGGACATCCCATACGGAACGACGCCAGAGCAGAGCTCTAAGGATGGTTTGTTGGGCAGCCCGCCTCGCATTCCAATTGTCTCCTAGTCAAGACAGGTTCAGTCTGCTCGCTCTGGGGGAGCAACCAAGGGATCTGAGTTGAAATGGAATTTCCTGCCGATGGGTTATAATGTGGATTTCTGTCCATGCAGACATAGTAATGGGGCAGTGGCACACAGGCCCTGAAGGATTCTCCTAACTGGAGGTTTTGAGACATTGTCAAAGGATAATTTTCCCATGTGGAGAAGAGATTTGTTCAGATTGCAGCCTCATGAAATCCCCATATGCTAATATTGGAAACCAGGCCTCTGAGGAGAGATACCTGTAACCGAAAGCAATGAATCTGATTCAGGCCTCGGGGCCTGTCTGATTCAATCTTCTTCTCTGGGGACATCCATCTACGCTGAGTAGAGGTAGATGCTCAGCTGGTTTCAGATGACCCTTGTTTGTCCTGGGTGGCCTACATTATTGAGATGTCCTTGGGGACTCTGGAGGTTTTTCCTAATTTGTACGATTGTGGACAATGGAATGGGCAGAATTCCCGTGGTATGGACAGGCACAGTCCTGATGTGTGGCTCCAGGGGCCCCAGCCTGAAGGGTCTGTGGGTCAGGAATGTGGGGACAGAAGTCTGAAAACACAAACTCGGCTTCGGTTTGGGAAGTAGGTTTGGCAGGCCCGAACTACAGACCGTGAGGAGAACTCTTCAGGATACGACAAAAGAGCGAGTGTGAGGCGCTTGCTCAGACTTTTGTCTCTGGATTTGTTGTCAACGATGGCTGTGGAATCTCGGGGAGGCCTCATGGGCCATGG
>NW_026746627.1:0-2279 GCF_022355385.1 Mustela nigripes
ACCATTATATATATATATATATATATATATATATATATATATATATATATATTATACATTCTTTTACCTAATAAAACATTTTTGTTCAGAATATCAGTCTTCCTTCCTTCCAGTAGAATGTTATTCTCATTCTTTTGGTGCCTCCTGAACAATTCGACCACGTCTACAACTTCAATTTGCACGAAAGTTATTCTTACCTAAAGTCTTCTGCCATTTCTTTAAAAACAGTTGGCATCTTTTTGCAGTTTCCAGTGTTTTTGGTTTGAGTATCTGTTTATAGGCTGATAAAGGTAACTTTCATCCTACTATTTCCTTCTGAGTTTGTTTCTTTCTGGGAATGTATATTGTCTACTCTTTAAAAAGAAAGACCTAGAAAAGTGAAATGGTTCTTCTTTGTAAGTCTACATTCCCTTTCCCCATTTTCTGTGTACTTTATGAGACCACAGATTTGGCAGCTGACAGCATGTATCAGCCTTTAAAAAAAATTAAATTTAATTTAAATGAAGTTAAATTAAATATATTTAATTCAATTGAAACTTGAAAATACAAATGAAAATTCACAATTAAAAATATAAATTAAATGCATTGGAAGGGGAGGTGAGACTGAGACTTCTGAGAGACTAAGGACTCTGAAAATCAACATGAGGGCTTTGATGGGGCAAGGGGTGGGAGGTAGGGGGAACCAGGTGTGGTTATTAGAAAGGGCCCAGATTGCATGGAGCACTGGATTTGGTATAAAACAAGGAATACAGGTATGCTTAAATAAAAATTAAAAACAAAAGAGAAAAATGAAAAAAACATATATAAAAACATTTAAAGAAAAAAACAGATTTTTAAAAAGGGATCTATGAGGGCTTTGAGTTGTGTAAACCTGGTGAATCACAGACCTGTACCCCTGGAGATAAAAATATAATCTATGTTTATTTAAAAAAATAATTGAAATAAAATAATAAATAAATAAATGGGGATGTACGAAAGGATGAAGCAAAGAAAATGCGAGACCATGGGCATCATTTGAGGGGCTCAGTCGTTTCATGAAATGTCAATGGTTTTTCTACTCTAATGAAAAGATGAACTTGGTTAGATTGCATCAATACCCACATCCACACAGAACACTGTGCTGCTTCGAGGAGGGACAGAATCAGCTCACGAAGGCAGAAACAAAATTTGGTACTATTGAACACCTAAAATTGAACAAGATTTCTACCAACCGAGAAGGGGACATCATAGCGAGTATAAGAAGGGTGGGGGAAACACTGAAGGTACAACAACTGGATAAAAAACAAAGAGTGAAATGTGTATAGAAAGATATTCTAAGAGAATGGACAAAGTATGAGAATCAGGAAGTAAATTCCTCCAAGTCATCAGATAGAAGTTAAAAATTCAGGAAAATTCAATGCACTCCTGGGACATACGAACAAAGCTTGAAAATCCTATTGATGAGAACAGCAAAAGGAGGACTTCGTCTCTCCAAAGATTTTATACCATCTCTACCCAGCAAGGCTCCACCCAGAATGCCATCCAAGATGACTGAGGGGAATTTAGGATCTCAATCCATGGGATGGCCAATAGGTGCATAGGTTACCTAGGTGAATAGAACACGTACAGAGATTGGATGAATGGTCGTGTACAGTTTCAATGGACCCCAACTGGATGGAGGGATTCAATGCAATCCAGTTACTGATCTAGCAAGTGCCTGTGTCCGTGGATAAGCCAGTTCTCCTATTGGCCTGGACACGTAAAGGGCTCGTCATTCCCCGGCAAATCTGAAGAAAGAAGCGAGAGCCAGACTGAGGGAGAAAGAGAGTGAGAGGAGAACCTGATGGGATAGGATTTCTTACAAAAGGTCTCTTGAAATGACCCGGGGAAATAGACCAACACAAATGGGCAGACTTTGACCAAGCGGTGCTAAACGACGTGAATATCCACATGGAACAGAAGAGGTCCGAACGCTATTCCAGACTGATGCAGCCTCCATACGAAAGAAGACATCAGACGTTGTCTGGAAGATACAATAGGAAACCCTTTTGAGGATCTGGGGGAGGTGGCAGAGATGAGTGCAGCACACCACCAAAAACGGGAAGCCCAAGAAGGGTTGGGAAGTTGGACTCTACGAATCCAAGGTTCCAAACACAAAATCTTGCCCAGCAAAGGACAAGACGAAAAGTATGAAAGGTTGTATGGAGATACCACCTAAGGAACTGTATACAACTCGAGATAGGATAACTAGGAATCAAAAAGGATAGGTAGGTACCTTCAAAACAATGAAAATCCTTGCA
>NW_026746628.1:0-2279 GCF_022355385.1 Mustela nigripes
TTTTTGACTTACTGTTTTCATCTTACTAATAAACTTTTCGACCAAGCCTGAAAAAAAAAAGAAAAGAAGGCAGCAAGATAAAAGAATTCCCTCACATCCAAGGGAAAACCCATAAGGCTAGCTACAGATCTCTCAACAGAAAGCTGGTGAAGCAGAAGAGGGTGGCAGGATATATTCAAAGTGCTGAATGGGAAGTATAAACAGCCGAAAGTATTCTATACAGCAAGGATGTCATTTCAAAGAGAAGGAGAGATAAAGGATCTCCAGACAAACAAAAACTAAAGGAATCCATTGACAACTAAACTAGTCCTGCACGCAATATTAAGGGGGAACTTAATTGAGTGGGAAGGAAAGACCAAAATTGACAAAAACAAGAAAGGAACAAAGAAAATCTCCCAACACAATGACAAAACAAGTAACAAAATGGTGCTAAATACATATCAATCAATAATTACTCTGGATGTAAATGGACTGAATGCTCCAATCAAAAGACAGAGGGTGTCAGAATTAATAAAAAAAATCAGACCTATCTTTATGTTATCTACAACAGACCCATTTTAAGCCTAAGACAACTGCATATTGAAAGTGAGGGGATGGTGAAATCTTTATCACACAAATAGATGTCAAAAGAAAGGCAGAGTGGCAATACTTTCATCAGACAAACTAGGCTTTAAGCCAAAGACTGCAACAAGAAATGAAGTAGGGCACTATAGCATATTAAAAGAGACAATTCAACAAGATCTAACAACTGTAAATATGCACTCAACTTGGGACCACCCAAATATAAAAAACATTTAATAACAAATATAGAGGAAATCTTTGATAATAATATAATAGTAGGGGATTTAACACCCCACTTACATCAATGGACAGGTCATCTAAGCAGAAAATCAACAATAAAACAATGATTTTGAATGACACACTGGACGACATAGACTTAACAGATATATTCAGAAGATTCCTTCCTAAATCAGGAGAATACACATGCTTTTTTAAGTGCACATGAGACATTCTCCAAAAGATACCATATATTAGGTCATGAAATAGGCATCAACACATATAAAAAGATTGAAATCATGTCATGCATGTTTTCTGAGCACAATGGTATGAAATTAGAAGTCAACCACAAGAAAATATCAACCAGGTGGGGACAAGATGGCGGGGAAGTAGGAGGAGGCCCCTTTTCAGCCTGTACCCCAAAGTGAACTGATTACCTACCAAAGAACTCCGTTCACCCATGAAATCAGCCTGAGATCAGAATTATACACGTCTGGATCTCTACAGGGGCAGAAGACGCCAGTGGACAGGTAAAGCGGAGTAGGAATGGTGACTGATATCGGAAGATAAACAAAAGGGGGAGGGAGCCACCAGAGGCGACCAGTTGGAAAGTAATACCCCAATACGAGCCCTGCATTTGGGGACCAGCATTAACTTGGAGACTGGTTGAAAGCACTCCAAAAGAGCAAAGGATCACGGGGGGGAAATTGTGGGAATCGGGACGGCTAGGGACAGGGGCTTAAGTCCCCGGTCCCAGGATAGCCTCCCCTGGTGCTTAGGCAGAGAGAGTATGGCGGAGAAACCAGCTCTTGGTCCCTAAGCCGATAGCACACCAGAGAATGCGTGGGTTCTGGCTCCTGTGAGGGGATGGGAGCCACGCCGGTGGGCAGAATACACGAGCCCTGATACAAAGCCTGAGATACACTTGCACGTCCCTCATGCTCCCCTGAGAGAGTTACAAAGTCCCAGCCGGCGCTCTTTAACCCGCGCCATTGTTTCAGAGCCCAAGCTGTGCTCCCCAAACTCTCCCCTGACAGAGGTATGCAAAAGCCCAGCCTGGTGCTTTCGGACCTGCGCCCCGTTCTCAGTGCCTGAGACACGCACGCGACCCATAGCCACCCCTGAAAGAGGTGCACGCAAGCCAGGCACTCTTAGACCCAGCAAGACCAGGGACTCCCAGCCCGGCCAGCGGGAAAATCTCAGTGTGCGATCCCTGCTTGGAACCTCTCTGATGGTCGGGAGCTCCCAGACAGCCGCCACTGCCTTGGTTTTGGGTACAAGCAAAAGATCCTGTGTCCCCAGGGTCTGCAACTTGGAACCTGCTCTGCCAGCAGCCAAGGGGGAACTTATTTAGGCTCTGCACCCAGACTGAGGCTTCTCTCTGAGAGGGAGATCAGGGTGCGGTTTGTTTTCCTCTAAAACTACAAAAATCATCAAAAGCAGTCAAGGTGAAAGAAAAAAAGTGAACATAAAAACCGCCAGAGAACAAAAGCCTGAAAAAA
>NW_026746629.1:0-2279 GCF_022355385.1 Mustela nigripes
ATAAATTCTCCAACTTTGTTCTCTTGTCCAGAATTGTTTTGGCCCTTCCAAATCTTTTGAATTTTCGTGTATATTTCAGAATTAGCTTATCAGTTTCCCAAAAAAACAAAACAAAACAAAACAAAACAAAAAAACAAAGATTGCCTTAATATTGCTTTTAGGATTTTATTGATTCTGTAAGTCTGGGGAAAGTTGAAATTTTAATAATACTAACTTTTCTGACCCATGAATATGATCTGTCTCACCATTTAATCCGGTCTTTCTCTCGGCTACATTTTGTATTGCCTAAGTAATATATATATAATATATATACTGTTGTATTAATATTATAATAATATATAAATATTACATTAATATTAACAGTATATATATTATATATAATATTAACATAACAGTATATATAGAATATAACAGTATATATTATATATATAATATATACTGTTTTGTTAGGCTTATCCCTAAGCCTTCCTTGCTTTGAATGCTATTATAAGTAGTATTATTTATATAACTTCACTTTTAGTAGTTTTTGTTAATCTGTAGCAATATGGTTGAACCTTGTGTATTGACCTTGTTTCCTGTAATCTTTTTTTTTTTTTTAAGATTTATTTATTTATTTATTTATCTGACAGAGAGAAATCACAAGTAGATGGAGAGGCAGGCAGAGAGAGAGAGAGGGAAGCAGGCTCCCTGCTGAGCAGAGAGCCCGATGCGGGACTCGATCCCAGGACTCCGAGACCATGACCCGAGCTGAAGGCAGCGGCTTAACCCACTGAGCCACCCAGGCGCCCCTCCTGTAATCTTGATAAACAAACATCGTCTTTGTAGCTTTTTTGACTCCATAAGATTTTCAGATTGTATATGATCATGTCACCTGTACTTGCTTCTTTCTTTTCAACCTTGATGCTGTTCACATTTTTTATTTTTCCTTTTCTGCATTCTCACTACAATGCTGAAGAGAACTGGTGACAAAAGACATCCTTGCCTTACTCTGTCTTAAGGGACAGCACTGAGTTGTTTACCGTATGTTTCATGTCAGCTGTGGGTTTCTCAGGTACAGAATGTTGTTTTTAATTCGAGTTTGCTCAGAGTTTTATCATAAATAAATGTCGATATTTTTTCTTTTGGCCTTTTAAGCACAAAATCTAATCATATGATTCCTTCTGAAATTCTTCTGATGTAATTAATTACACTTACGTATTTCTAAATATTCAAACAACCTTGTATTTTTGTAAAAATCCACTTGGTTGTGATCTGTCATTTATATATTGCTGAGTTTGATTTGAGATTCTGTGTTAAAGATGGTTGTGTCATTATTCATAAAGAATGACGTCTGTATGATCTGTGCTGGTTGCCCCTTGCGTTTTTACATTGGTAATTAGTTTTCTCTCTTTTCCTTCCTTGGTTTGGAGGAAATTTATCAGTTTTACTGATTATGTTTTTCAAAAGAATGAACTTTTGGTTTCACTGATTTTTCTCTGTGCTTTTTCTATTTCATCGACTTATGTCCACTTCTCTACTATTTTTATCTTTTCCTTCACTCTGGGGTTGGTTCTTTTTTTTAACTTCTTAAAATGAAAGCTGGGTTTTCATTGGCTTTAATAATGTTTTCATTTTAATTGTAAGTTTTTTAAAGTTCTGGTTTTCACACCAGGATCTAGAAGTTCTGGGAAGTTATGGGTTCATTTTCATTTAATTAAAATTATTTTCTAATTTACCTTAAGGTCTCTCCACCCACCCTCCCATGAGTTACTTAGAAAAGCATGTGTGGGTGCACCTGGGTGGCTCAGTGGGTTAAAGCCTCTGCCTTCGGCTCAGGTAATGATCCCAGGGTCCTGGGATTGAGTCCCGCATCAAGCTCTCTGCCCAGTGGGGAGCCTGCTTCCTCCTCTCTCTCGGCCTGCCTCTCTGTCTACCTGTGATCTCTGTCAAATAAATAAAAATCTTTAAAATATTAAAAATAAATAAATAAAAGAAAAGCATTGTGATTTCTACATATTTGGAATTTTTTTCAGATACTCTTCATTTCTGACTTGTTTGGTGTTCAGAGAATATAATCTTTATGGTTTTCCTTAAGTTTATCTTTCTTGGTGAATGTTCCATGTGAACTTGGAAAGACTGTATTCTCCTGTTACTGCACGAGATGTTCTAAAATGTCAGGTGGTTGATAATGTTTTGCAGCTTATACATATTCATGCTTCATTTCCCTTTCAGTTGTTTTATCAACTCCTGAGAAAGGTATGTTGAAGTTTCCAGGTGTAATTGTGATTTTGTGTTTTTTT
>NW_026746630.1:0-2279 GCF_022355385.1 Mustela nigripes
AGGTAGAAGAGCTCAGAAAATCAGGGCAAGGAAAAGATAAAAAGATTCAAACCCTTCAGGAAGATCAGCAGAGACGGATTGCTTCAGGGGCTGCTCCGGGGGAAGGAGAAGGCAAGCCACAGGAACACAGCGATTCCGATTCCCACATGGAGCAGCAGAAGGAGAAACAGGCTGTTCTACAAGATTTCCCTCAGGCTCAGGAGCTCCGAATCCCAGCAAAAAGTGAGGAACTGCTTTCTTTACAGGAGAAGCTCAGGGGCCAACTGAGTGAGAATGAGCTGCTGAGGCAGGCAGTCACCAGACTGAAGGAGAGGATAGCAGATTTTGAAATGGATGTGTGTCGGCGGAAAGAGGAAAATGCAAAGATGGTGGAAACATGTAGAGAAAAGGACATGGAAAATCAGGCCTTGCAAGAGACAAATCGGCTGCTTTCAAAGATGTGGAGGGAGGAGGAATCCCAGCGTGCCGTGATGAAAGAGAAGGCACTTGCTCTGGAGCAACTGCTGCGAGAGAAAGAACAGGGCGAGTGCGGGGAATTGAACTGGCATATGGACGCTGCTGTCAAAGCAGGAAAAGGCAGTTGTGGGTCAACAGGAGAGAGATGATGTCGTGTTGGCACAGAAACAGAAAGAAACGGAAACCTGTGCCCACCAGAAGGAGGGTCACCAGTTACATGAGAGAATTGCGCCTAACCCAGGAGCTGGAGAGAGGGTGGCACCTCGCTGCAGAAGCCAAGATTCTCATTGCCCGGAACGTTTGGCTTCAGAAGACCAAGTGGCTCAGTTAAGAGAGGAAGTGACGGTCCTGCAGGAAAACTCGTTTTGTCTTCTGCTGCCATGGAAAAGGGCAAGCATGGAGCCAGTTTGCAGGTGGAGTTGCTGGCGGAGCAATTGCACCTGGTCACCCAGCAGAAAGAGGAAGCTGCGCTCCGGCTTGCCGCCTCCCAGGAAGAGGGAAGGCACTATGATGGAAGGCTAGCGAACCTCAAGCTGGAACACGCTGAATGGATGGAAAAGGCAGACACCCTAGAAGGAAAACTGAAGTCGTTACAGGGACGATGGCATCAAACAAATGCCGACTTGGAGGTGAAGGAGGACCAAATCCAAGAGTTCAAGAAACAGAATGAGGTCCAGCAGGAAATACTGGAGGACACACAGAAGAAACTCTTGACCTTAGTAAGTAAGGCTGAAGGAATGGTGGACAAAACCCTCCTAAGGAATCTCTTTGTGGGATCTCTCCAGGCAGCTGATGCGGAACGGCAAGAAGCGTTGAGGTTGATGGCAAGCACACTGGGGATCCAAGAAGACCAGCTGCGGCAGCTGCGTGGTCAAGAGCCCACGGGTGTGCCCAGGGGGTGACTGGGGAGCCTGGATCCAGAAGCGCCCCCAATGCACCAGGGAAGCCAAATCACCAAGCTGTGGCCAATCATTCTTTTTCAGGACTTTTTGTCCAGTTTCTAGAAGCGGAATCTCATTCAGCTTTTCCATCGCCAAACTCCTCTGCTCATGACATGAAATCCCCAGATTCAGGAGGAAGGGGACAACTGCCTAAGAAACAAGGCCCACCACGACTGAATGCTACCCTGGGATCCACACCCAGAAAAAAAGTTGACAAGCCCAGAACCACAGCTGTGTCTCTTATTAACCCACCTGGACCGGAAATGGATGGGTCGGAGCACCTTCTTCTAAATGTTATCTTTGATTCTTTACCCAGCTACACGCCCTATATACTGTCACCTGCCAAGAAGGTTGGAATGGCAGCCAAAGACCTCTCAAAGAAATAGATGATTGTCAAGCCAGAGATGAGACCACACTTTGAAGATCCCAAGTCACTCTGTGTGTCTACCTTAACCCCAAATGCCCTTTTTCAAAATGTAAACTATTTGCAGTTCTGCTTTCAGCTTAATAAACATAGTATTTTATGACTTAACAAAAAAGGGGTCATTTAAAGACTGCAGAAGTATTTGCCAAAGTGAAAACAGTGGTGATTTCTTTTTCTTTTTTTTAAGATTTTATTTATTTGTTTCTTTTTTTGACAGAAATTGGGAGCACACAAGCAAGGGGAGAAACAGAGGGAGAGAAGTAGGTTCTCCACTGAGCAGGGGAACCTGTGACCTGATCCTTGGACCCCGGGATCATGACCAGAGCCAAAGGCAGACGGTTAACAGACTGAGCCACCCAGATACCAGAACAGTGGTGACTTTGTTAGGACAGTCGACACTGCTGGGCTTGGGGGCTGTGGTCAAAGGATTCTTCCAATAATGTCTGTAATGCTTTAAG
>NW_026746631.1:0-2278 GCF_022355385.1 Mustela nigripes
CTAGTTGGCTTTCACTTACTACTGATCTCATGAACGTGGCTCCAAAAAATTATGGTTTAGAGGCAAATTAATAAGCTAACTCTACTTTCTATGATTGTATTAACTTACTTGTTCAGTTCATTTGTCAATGACATTCGATGTGTTAATTCTTCTAGGTAGAGGTGCTTGTATCTGTCCAATTCTGTTTTAGTAACGTCTTGAGAATTTTTCATTTTGGATAATTCAAATTCCAGATCTTTAATTCGGAGTTCCATTTGACTTCTTCCTGAAGCATTATTATTTTCTCTTAACTGTGCTATGCTTTCTTGAAATTCTACTTGCGTCTAAAGCAAATTAAAAGCATAGTTTCAAAATTGTTACAACCTGGGTAATTACAGTATATTTCTTTCTTTTAGTTTTGTGTCAATGATTCAGAGAGCAATTTTTAAAGTGGAAAAAAAATCTGAAATGTAAAATATTTATCATTAATGTGAAACTGAATTAAATGGGAATAATTTTCATTCTTACATTACAACTCATGCAATCTGATAATTCAAAGAATAATAAAATCATTTAAATTTTTAAAAAGTGAACAATACAACTTCAGAATAATCGAGGTACCTGGGGTGCCTGGCTGACTCAGTCATCTGAGTGCTTGACTCTTGGTTTCTGCTCAGATAGTGATCTCAGGGTTCTGGGAGAAAGCCCTGTGTCCTACTCAGAATGAAATATGCCTGGAATTTTCTCTCTACCTGTCCATCCCCCACTTGGGCTTTCCAAATAAATAAATAAGATATATAATATGAAAAAAGGAATAATCCAAGTACGGTACCATTTCTTTTATGTAGGAATTCCCAGAATGGAGCCCAAACAAGCAACTGACTGAGCCACCCATGGTCCCCATGGTCAAAATTTTTAAAGCACAGTTTTTTCTTTTCCTCTCAATAGCCTTGTTTTATACTAACTGGTCTTAAAAAAATAAAATGACTTTCTACTGTGAATCATTCTGAAAGATCAATTTAGTGTGAATAATAATGAAAACTGAAATTTTTAAAGGGAAGGAACAAATGCTTTCAGAAATTTACCAAATTGTTATAAAGGAAGTAGAGGAAAACTCTACACTGCATATAACCAAAATGTAATTTGGAGTAAAATGAATTAAAGCATTTTATAGACAAATGAATTAACCTCTAAAAATAGATCGACTTCTTTTAATTTTTTTTCTACATTCAATCTTGTCCTTTCTTCAAAATCCCATTTATATTGTTCTATTTTACTATATCCTACCACGTTGACTTCTACACAACTTCTGAGGTTTACTTCCTGTTGTTCCCCAACTTCTTTTTATTCTTCTTTAGAATTTCACATTTCGTCGGTATTTCTTTCATAGATGATAACTCCTGAATAAGAACCTGGTTTCTTGAAGACATAGTTTCCAGTTTTGCTGTTAGATCATCAACCTGCATGAATAAAATAATATAGTTGGAAGCAGAGTGAAAAGAGTCTAATGCAAAACTAAGACCCCAAATTTTTTTCAAAGATTTTAAATCTCTGCACCAAACATGGGGCTTGACTCACACCCCCAAGATCAAGAGGCACATACGTTACTGACTGCTCCGGGCAGGTGCTCAGATTTTAAAATAAGTTCATTTTCAACAAAATGTTATCTATATTGTAGTACAGTCTTGGAATGCAGAACCTCAAATAACTAAGAAATGAAGAACAAAATTCAAACCACTAGGAGTTGCTAAAATCGATCTCTGCTGTCATCCTCTTTGCAACACATTTGTATTTAATATTTATACTTTTACTTTTCTGATTGTTTCAGATTTTTCCTCCATAAAATAACTGTAAGTCACATCTTAGTAGAAAGTCTCTTAACCCTTCCCTCGTCTTAACACTCCATAATTTTTTTTAAAGATTTTATTTATTTGAGAGGGAGAGAGAGCAAGACAGCAAGAGCACAAGAGCAGGGAGAGGGAGAAGCAGACTCCCCACTGATCAGGAAGCCCAGCAGGGGGCTCAATCCCAGCATCCCAGGATTACGACCCAAGCAAAAGGCACTTAACTGAGCCACCCAGGTGCCCATGTACTCCATAATTTTTAAAGACGTTTTAGCAATCCCATATTGACTTACGTAGGTCTGAGCCAATAAATGCTTACCAAAATAAGACATTGAAAATAAGACTCTAATTAATGAATCTATAAATACTGATTCTATTGCCATCAGCCTTTTTCTGAATTACAACTGTTTTATGCTAATTTCAATTGCATTCTGAAGAGAAATGATTCACAAGGT
>NW_026746632.1:0-2278 GCF_022355385.1 Mustela nigripes
ATTTCTCTTCTTGAGCAACAGGAAGGAAAGTCTGTCTCTGAGACCAAACTGAACAAAGATGACTTGGTAAGAATGTAATAATCCAGATGAGAGAGAGAAAAGACTGGATGGAGGAAAGGTAGCAAAGTGGGAGACAGTTCACAATAAGAGCTCCTTTTATCCCCAATTAATGAATTCATCCAACAGTTCCTTTCTGAGCACTCGCTATGTGCTAGGTGGTCTGCTAGTCTCAGGGTGACAGCTTTAAGGAAACACAGTCTGTTCTAAGGGATGCTATATTCTAATAGTTTGAGACAGACCATAAGTAAAAGAAACAGGGAAATCATAGATGGGGTTGGAAAGGGATATGTGCAATGGGGAAAAATACAGTGAGGAGTGGGTGGTATCAGACTAGTGTTAAAATTTTTGTAAAGATGCTCTGGTTAAAGTTTCATTGAGGCAGTGGCATCACACTCAAGACTTGAAGGAAATGTCTGAATGACAGTTTTATCATAAGCGTAAATTAGATCTAGTAGTGGAGAACACCTTGAACGTTCAGAATGGTCCAATGCACAAACTCAGAGTTCCCATTTTCACCTCCTAGGTAGGGGCTGCAGCTGATAGCAGAGACTACAAGGTCATATACTTGGGTGTGGAGGGAAAGGGAAGGAGTGTTTGCTCTCTCTGACACTCAGCAAAACGCTCCATTAGAGGGCAGGACAAGTGAGGGTCAGCAGGAGTACCCCATGATAAGGGGCTTAGCGGGGTGAGAGTGACACAGGGAGAAAGCCAAAGGACAAATATTACCTTTTACACTTTGGCTAACCTTGTCACTGTGAGACAGGTTTTCAGGAAAGCAGGAGTTCCAAGCCAGACTCAAAAAACTATGCAGGGTCTGGTTAACACATTTCTCATGAGCCTTTTCTGTCTTCCTCTGTCCACCCACCAGTTTCTCGTGCAATCAGAAATGCAAATGTTGTTTTGGAGATTTGGTAAACTATGTGCTCCTCTCTACTGGCATTTAGGGATTCTTGGATCAGACAGTTTAGATGTTTCTGGGCTCTGTAACTTCAGATCAGAGGTCTGCTATCTCAGAAGTATCTCCATGTTCCCCCCTACACACAGTGGCTTTTCCCCTTAAAATGGGTGAGTAGGGAGGATTTCTCATTTAAGAGTGAGATCTCAGGGTGCCTGCAAGGCTCAGTCTGTCAAGTGTCCAACTGTTGATTTCATCTCAGGTCATGATATCAGGGTCCACACTCAGCACAGAGTCTGCTTGGGACTCTCTTTCCCTTCTCCCTTTACCCCTCCCCCTTAGGTGCTCTCTAAATAAATAAATAAAATCATAAAAAAAGAAGAGTGAGAACAAAAACCGTATCAAAAATAATTACAGACCAATATCCCTGATGAACATGGATGCCAAAATACTCACCAAAATACCAACCAATAGTACTTTAAAAGGATTATTCACAACAAGGTGGGATTTATCCCTGGGATGCAAGGGTGTTTCCACATTTACAAATCAATCAACATGATACAGCACATCAATAAAAGAAAAGACAAGAACCATATGATCTTCTCAACAGGTACAGAAAAAGCATTGGACAAAATATGGCATCCTTTCTTGATTAAAACTCTTCAAAGTATAGGGATAGAGGGTACATACCTTCATATCATCAAAGCCATCTATGAAAAGCCCACAGTGAATATCATTCTCAATGGAGAAACTGAGAGCTTTTCCCTTAAGGTTAGGAACATGACAGGGATGTCCACTCTCACCGCTTTTGTTCAATCCAGTACTAGAAGTCCTAGCCTCAGCAATCAGTTAACAAAAAGAAATAAAAAGCATCTAAATTGGTAAGGAAGTCACTCTCCCTCTTTGCAGATGACATGATACTTTATGTGGAAAACCCAAAGACTCCACCCCAAAATTTCTAGAACTCATTCAGCAATTCAGCAACATGGCAGGATACAAAATCAATGCACAGAAATCAGTTGCATTTCTATACACCAATGATGTGACTAAAGAAAGAGAAATTAGGAAATTGATCCCACATTATCATTGTACCCAGAAACCATAAGATACCTAGGAATAAACCTAACCAAAGGGGTAAAGGATCTGTACTCCAAAACTACCGAACATTTATGGAAGAAATGGAGAAAGGCACAAAGAGATGGAAAAACATTCCATGCTCATGGACTGGAAGCAAAAACATCATTAAAATGTCCATGCTGCCCAGAGAAATCTGCACATTCAATGCAATCCCTATCAAAATACCATCAACATTTTTCAGAGCTG
>NW_026746633.1:0-2278 GCF_022355385.1 Mustela nigripes
GTGGGGGTGAGAGGCCCCTTCACACCCTCTTCCAGGCCTGCAAACAACAGGCAGTGAGATCTGCCAGGCTCTTGGCGGAGATGGGGAAGCAGAAGCCCACGGGACCTGCCTGGCTGCTGAGTGGCCTCTCACTGCTGAGCCTTCGTGTCCTCACCTATAGGACAGGAGAGTCTGGGGGCTGTTCTGACATCACGTGAGTGGGCAGCCAGGGCCAGCCAGGAGCCAAGAAGCTAGAGAGAGGAACGCCTGCGGGGACTGCTTACGTGCTGACAGAGAGCGGCAGGCCCCCTCCCATAGTGCAGACACATGTGGTGGTCCTGCTGCTGGGTCCCCAGCAGAGGCTGGAACTGGCCTGCAAAAGCCAGGGCCCAGGGAAACTCAGACACCACCTGGGAAGTCCCAGGGCACAGGGGTTGGGACCCCAGGGCCAGCCTCCCCACTGGCCCAGCCTGTAGTCTCTGAGCGGGGGCCTGGGAGAGGCAGCCTGCAGGGTAGTACAGGTCGCGGTTGGGGCCTGAGGTTGCAGGAGCCAGCAGGCAGGGTCAGGAATACTGCCCCGAATTGGAGGCAGAGGAGTGAAGGCTGCCTTCCCAGAGCTGCCCAGGGGAACATCCACATCTGCGGTGAGACCAGCCTAACTGGGACCTCCACCTGCGCCACCCCCCCACAGCCCAGAACCCCAAAGCACTGTGCCTAGGGGAGGCCCTTTCCATGGTCAGGGACACATGGACCCATGGGATTCTTTCCTAGCAGGCACTCCAAGCAAGTTCCAGAGCCACTAGGATCGGAAACTACCAGAATGTTCCCTAGGCCCAGCGAGCCATGGTCAAAGCAGGACTTCCTAGCCTTGGTCTCAAGGACAAAGGACTACCCCATCACTGCATCAACCTGGACCATAGGGTCCCACAACGTGTTACAGAATGACGAAGTTGAACAGATGAACCATCCAGCAGAGAAACCAAGGCAGTGTGGCACAAAAAAGCATGGGCTGTGGACATTCCCAGAGTTGTGTGCAAATCACAGCTCAGAGCTGACAAGCTCTGGCATGCTGGGCAGCTCGTCTGGGTTTTTGGGGTTTTAGCTACATCACCCATGTAATGAGGAGAACAAGTGATTCCTCACCCCTCCGGTGCCCATGAGGACTGGCAGGAACACGGAAGCAGCAAGACACAAATGCCCAGAGTGGCCCAGCTGGGAACCACCAGGTCCTGATGTAGCTGGGACACCCTCCCCCCGCCCCACCGGCATGCACGTACTGATGTGTCATAGCCGCATCTGCTCTGAGGCCACGTGTGAGCCACCCCCTGGCAGAAGCCTCAGTCCCGACACCAGCGGCAGGTGCAGACGCACGCGCCCTGAAAAGGAAGTGTTTGCCTTCACAGCTTGCACCATCTCTGACAATCGTGCCTGAGTAACCATGAGCTTTGGGGC
This sequence comes from Mustela nigripes, assembly GCF_022355385.1. Lineage (NCBI taxonomy): Eukaryota > Metazoa > Chordata > Mammalia > Carnivora > Mustelidae > Mustela > Mustela nigripes. Next base: position 1,432 of record NW_026746633.1, read on the forward strand.
AAGGAAGCCCCCTGCCTGTGCGCTGTCAGGAGCCAAGATGGACAACGGAAGCATTAATTATAATCCAGCCAGCTGCGGGCCCTTCCTCTCCATCCCTCCGAGAGGCAGATGCGTCCACATGGACAGGCAGCACCCACCACAGGGGCCTCATGCAAATGGCAAGCTTTGCAAACCACCCACAGGTTCCTGGAAACTGCTAGTCAAAGAGCAACCACAGGCCCAGAGCTCCTGCTGGTCCACCCACCGGGACTCAGAACCCATGGTGGTGGGAACAGAGACTCTTCTGGAAGGCAGCTTCCCTCCATGTCTCGTACAGCTCCAGAAATCATGAGTTACAGGCAAGGACTTTGTGAGCCTTGGGGTCGGGACATCAGGTGGTTACAGGCTCTGCTGAGACAGCCGACACAGCATCCCTGTGTCATGCGCGAGGGGGTGAATGGGGCCAGGCATGAGGAAGAGGAGCAGGAGAGACAGGCTGTGGGTGGACTGAGCCCGCCGGGAGGTCCATGCGTCCCAGTCCCTTGCATGATGTGGGGACCCTGGGCCGAGGATGCCCCGACAGCAGGTAAAGCATCACTTCTGGGTCTGTTAGGTGGGTCCGTGGGGGAGACTCGTGTCTGAGTCACAGATTGAGGTGGCCCTCCTGGTGTGGGGGCATCATCATCGTGCAGAAGACCCAAACAGAATGGAGCAGAACGGCAAAGGGGGAGGAAATTGCTTTTTCTGCACAGCCTCTCCTGCATCCTTGGACACTGGGGACGCTGGTGCTCCACCTCCAGACTTGGACTGAATCACAGCAAGGGCACACCAGGACCTCAGGCTCACAGATGGCACATTGGTGCCTCCT
>NW_026746634.1:0-2278 GCF_022355385.1 Mustela nigripes
TGTCTCTTAAAAAGGACTTTTGTTTAAATACCTTTAAAAACAAAGTCCTTTCAAAAAAATCTTTTATTTATTTTTTATTTTTTAATCCCATAGGTTTACTCTGATCCTGGAACTTTGTCATTTTGACCTTCTCTGCTGATTAAAATATTCCTCATCATCAGCACCTACTGCTCTCCTCTCCTGGTGGTACTCGGGAAGGGGTCTTCTCTAGCTCTTCTAGCAGGAGATGGGCACTTCCCCTCTACCCCAGTTGCCGGACCAACCTTACCTATCCTGCAGGGTCAGGTCGGCCTGGCCTTTTATCTCTTGTTCTCTTCTGAGTGGTTAGTTTTTCATAGATACCGTGCTTTGCTTTTGTCAGGATTTACTCTGGACTATCAAAACCCTTTTCTTGTGCCAGTGAAGCCTAAGAAACAGTCCTGATGAGAGAACCAGGAACTCGAACAGATCATATTTATCCTGAATGTTCCATCCAAAATGAAAAATACATTTCTGAGTAGTCTCAAGATCTCTGAGATGGGAAGTTTCACCAACTCTTTCATGTAGGGGCATCAATTCCGATTCTGTGTCAATTTTCCTACGTTCCCAGCTAATAATTCTCTACCTCTGAAAGCCCACTCTCAACCGTTTCCTCTTTCAAAGGCAGTTGCTCTTAGAGTCTGCACATGGCACTTGGGGCCTGCTGGTCGTTGGTACTGCCCTCTGTACCTTGGGTCTAACAGCTGCGGGGCATCAAGATGAGAATGTCTCTTGTTCTAAGACTTAATATAGTTGGGTGCACATGGTAAGCAATAATCACTTATTTTGTTGATCCAAGTGTTCGACCTTTCTTCATTATTCTAATACCATAGTTTACTTGTTCTTAGATTTGTCCTCCCCCCCGCATTTTAATATCTCTTAAGGTGGCACTCACCTTGCACTTGAGGACATATCCTAGTTTATCTGACAGCATTTCTCTTTGTTAGTCGAACATAAACTATAGTGCATCTTACCCTTGATGAAAGCTTGGATGCAATTAAATACTCTATTATGGTTACGATTCTGATATTTGAAATCCTCCGGTAGCTCCCTGTGCCCCCAAAATGTAGTTCCTCACCTCCTCGGCATAGTATACAAACCATCTCAGCCCCAGTGTTAACCCCGGGGCTCAGCCTCCATCCCCAGGTGATGCTGCCAGATCAGTTGTCGGTTATCATGAACTTGCTGTAGTTTCCCGAATGCACTGTGCTGCCTCCTGGCACTTTGAAACTTGACACACTCATCCTTATTCTTTTCTTTGCCCTTGTCTATCATCTCCCCTGAAAATCTGTTCCTCAGTGGCTTTTCCCAGCTCCAACCTACCCTTGGCAGTCTTTTCTCTCCCTGTGGTAAAGCCTGTCACACTGCACCATGGACATGCCCGTAGTCCCCCTGAGAAGAGAAAAGGGACAGTGAGGGCCCCCCAGGGTTTGCAGCTCTAGTGCAGAGCCCCATGCCTGGCTTGCAGGAAATGCCAGATCATGAAGACAAATGGAGATCATCCTCTGGCTAAAACCAGCACTTTTTTGCCTACCACAGGATCTGGATCAATAAAGAGCAGCCAGTTATTATTGCTGTTTTTCTAGGGATTTTTTCCCCATATATTTCCCAGGTCTTTACTCTTTTTATAGCACTTTAATTCAGGCTTCAACCACTTCCTTGTCTGATCAGGTAAAATCATTTTCCTTCCCATACCTTCGATGTATTTCACACCTAGTAATTCTTTTTTTAAAGATCTTATTTACCCATTTGACAGATCACAAGTAGGTAGAGAGGCAGGCAGAGAGTGAGGGGGAACCAGGCTCCCCGCTGAGCAGAGAGCCTGATGTGGGGCTCCATCCCAGGACCCTGAAATCATGACCTGATCCGAGGGCAGAGGCCTAAACCACTGAGCCACTCAGGAGCCCCATATCTGGTAATTTTTAATCAACGTGGATTTGCTGCATCAAATAGTTCCTTCTTCTTCAAATATAAATATATAAATATATTGATCAAGTCACACGCAAGTCTTAGGAGAGTGTCATACCTTTAGTAGCAAACTTGAAATCTTGGCCTTTGGTTATGATTTTTGTTTTGGTTTGATTTGGTTTGGTTTTGTAATTTTTAAAATCCCTCCAGCCCTTGGCTCCGTCTGACCTGATTGCTTTCAGCTGTTTCTGCAACAAAGTTGTCCCAGCAGGGAAAACTCTCATTGTTTACAGTGGCGCCCCCTTCTGAACACTTTGTTAATAAAAAGCTTTTTCTTTTTTTTTTTTTTTTT
>NW_026746635.1:0-2278 GCF_022355385.1 Mustela nigripes
CCTAGCAGTGAGAGCCTCCATTTTTGATTGCACCCCATTAATAGCTTTTTTGATTTCAACTTGGTTAGATTTTAGTTCTTTTATTTCTCCAGAAAGGGCTTTTATATCTCTCGAGAGGGTTTCTCTCATATCTTCCATGCCTTTTTCGAGCCCGGCTAGAACCTTGAGAATTGTCATTCTGAACTCTAGATCTGACAAGAGGCAGTACCAAAGGCTAGGGACCTAATCAATACAGACATTGGTCTCCAAACTTTCGAATGAGAAATCTACTAATGATTGTATTGTGGATATTTTGTATGTGATTGCTTCTCTTTTACTTCTTTCAAGGTTCTGTCTTTGTTCTTGACTTTTAAAAAATGAGTATAGGGGCACCTGTGTGGCTGAGAAGTGACTGCCTTCAGCCCAGGTCATGATCTCAGGGTCCTGGTTCAAGTCCCCTATCAGGCTCCCTGCTCAGTGGGGGAAGGGAGAGCTGCTTCTCCCTCTTCCTCTCTCAAACCATAAAAATAAATATTAAAAAAGAAAAGAAATAAAAGATGACAGACTTGAGATGGGAAGTAGACACTTTCACAATAATAGCTGCAAACTTCAATATCCCACTCTCAATAATGGAAAGACCAGATTAAAAGGGAAGTAAGGAAATAAATGGCATGAATAATATGATAAACCAGGTAGATTTAACTAACATATACAGAGTACTTAATGCCAAAACAACAGAACATAAATCAGTCTAAAGTACACATGGGGGGCATTTTCCAGGTTAGGGCATGCATTGTGGTAAAAAGGAAGTCTCAACAGAGTTAATGGAAAGATTGAAATACCAGAAAATTCAAAATCGATGGGAAGTAAAAAATTGTTGTCGTATTACTGTGTTACTCAATTCCTTTATTTTCTTATATGTCTTTGAATCTGGTTAAGATTAAGAATGGGATATTTTAAGAATATCCACTATTAAGAATGGGAGGTTGGGGTACCAGGTGGTGGGTATTATAGAGGGCACGGATTGCATGGAGCACTGGGTGTGGTGAAAAAAAAATGAATACTGGTTTTCTGAAAATAAATAAATTAATTTAATTAAAAAAAGAATGGGATATTAACAGAGGATCAAAGAATAAATCAAAAGGGAAGTTAGAAATCAGTTAAATGAAAACAGAAATACAGTAGCCAAAACTATAGGACACAGCAAGAATGGTGCTAAGGGAGAAACTTATAGCTGTAAGTGCTTAGATTAAAAAGCAAGAATGATAAGGGAACCTGGGTAACTCACTTGGTTAAGAGTCCCAACTCTTACTTTTGACTCCAGTCATGATCTCAGGGTTGAAAGATCAAGCGCCACATCAGGTTTCCTGCTTGGCTTGGAATCTGCTTGAGATTCTCTCATACCCTCTGTCCCTCCCCAACTCACGCTACCTTCTCTCTCTCCCTCTACCTAAACCCCTCCCCTTGCTCTCTCATCTCTCCAAACTAAATCTTAAAAAAAAACTCAAAACTACCTTTTTTTTTAAAGATTTTTATTTATTTATTTGACAGACAGAGAAGGAATAGGCAGAGAAGCAGGCAGAGAGAGAGAGAGAGGAGGAGGAAACAGGTTCCCTGCTGAGCAAAAAGCCCGATGTGGGCTTCCATCCCAGGACCCTGAAATCATGACCTGAGCTGAAAGCAGAGGCTTTAACCCACTGAGCCACCCAGGTGCCCCAAACAACCTAACTTTTTAAGTTAAACTAGATAAAGAGCAAACTAAAGCCAAAGCTAACAGAAGGAAATAATAGAACAGAGATAAACAAAATGGAGAATAGAAAGACACAGAAAAATCAATAAAACCAACACTGGTTCTTTGAGAAGACTATTTTTTTAAAGATTTTATTTGAGAGAGATCAAGAGAGCATCATCAGGGTGAGAAGCAGTGGGAGAGGCAGAAGCAGATTCCCTACAGAGCAGGGAGTCCCACAAGGGGCTCCATCTTTCCTCACCAAAATATAGGGGTCCTCTAAGCAAAGAGAGAGCCTACAAGTGGTAGATCAGAAAGGAACAGAGACCATATACAGTAACAGTCACCTTACAGGCAAAACAATGGCACTAAATTCATATCTCTCAATAGTTACCCTGAATGTTAATGGGCTAAATGCCCCTTTCAAAAGACACAGGGTATCAGAATGGATAAAAAAACAAAACCCATCTATATGTTGCCTCCAAGAAACTCATTTTAAACCCGAAGACACCTCCAGATTTAAAGTGAGGGGGTGGAAAAGAATTTACCATGCTAATGGACATCAGAAGA
>NW_026746636.1:0-1545 GCF_022355385.1 Mustela nigripes
CTCCCATCGTGGGAAAACCCCCATGGCCTAGTGATCCACCCCCCCTTCAAGAAGGGGCCATCAGGGACAGAATGTCCAACCTGAGCGATTGTCAGATCCTCGACCTGACTTCAGATGCATGAGATCTTGAATCAGGTCTGTAGATTGTGCCTGCCATATCCTCACCCAGAAACCTAGGCCTAGCTTGGGTTCTCAGACTTTAGTCCTCAGACTACTAGCCCACAAGCACTCCATTTGGCAATCCAGAACTACAATGCAGCAGTCTGCCTGCCCTCCAGAAGAAAAATATTGCCCTCTGGGGCTACCCATAAACCCCAAATGCGGATCAACGGGGCAACCAGTCGGCTGTACCCCAAATATATAGGCTGACCTGGGCACTAATTCCCTTTCTGACACAGCCTGATCCTGGACCTCCTGGCCCCACCCAGACAGCTGGCCGCACACTGAGCACATCGGACCGGTCATGGACTAGTTCGTCATCTCTTCTCAACCTCGGTTTTCAGGCTTCAGAACCTAGACCGTATCTCCAATCACGGCCCGGGTTTGAAAATGATGCAGAAATCAGAACTCTTTCCCCATGGCAGGAAACCTTGTGGTTGGCATGTTGTCCAAGGTTCAGTGTAGTTGAAACCAGTGTGGACCATGTGGCCCCGCCCATGCATGTGGGCCACATTGGTCAAAAACACACATTGTGACCCTCAGCCTGAGCCCAGTCCTCAGGTAAGGCCTCTCAGTGGCTGGGTGGAGAGACAGCATATTGGGCTTGCCATGCCCCTAGGCTGCAAATTTTAACCATAGTTTGTGTTGTCCCTTCACTCTTCCCCAGGGCTCTGCTTTAGAATTCCTCTTTTGGTGGGACACCTGAGGTATCAAACCTGAAAGGAGTCCTCCCATCCCACAGATTGACGAAAAACATTTGGGATCTGGCCAAGTCCACAGAGAGCAAGATTCTTCCATGGCCCATGAGGCCTCCCCAACATTCCACGGCCATCGTTGATTCAATATCCCGAGACAAAAACCTCAGCATGCGACTCAGACTCGCTCATTATTCATATCCTGAAGAGTTCTTCAGATAAGAACCTACACGGCACTCGAATGCACCCAAAATATATAGTCTAACCTGGGCACTAATGCACTGTCTGACAACCTGAGCCCTGACCTCGTGAACAACACCCAGACAGCTAACCACACACTGAGCACATCAGACCCACCATGGGCTTAGGTCATCATCTATTCCCTACCTTAATTTTCAGGCTTCAGATCCTAGACCTTATCTCCAATCACTGCACAGGGGTGACTGTGATGCAGAAATCAGAACTCTTCCTTACCCATGGCAAGAAAGCTTGTGGTTGGCATGTTGTCCAACGTTCAGTGTAGGAGAAACCAGCATTCACCCTGAGGCCCCGCCCATTCTTGAGTGCGACGAGGGCATAAACACACATTGTGACCCTGAGCGTGAGTCCTGTCCTCCAGTACGTTCTCTCAGTGGCTGGATCATTAGATGTCATAATGGGCTTGACATGTCCCTAGGCCCCAATTTTTAAC
>NW_026746636.1:1645-2277 GCF_022355385.1 Mustela nigripes
TTTTAACCAGATTTCTGGTTGTCCAGTCGCCCCGCCCAGGGCTCTACTCTGGAATCCCTCATTTGGTGGGACACCTGAGGTTGAAAAACAAAACAAAACAAATCAACAACAACAGAGCAACGGACTTCTTCCATCCCACAGAATGACCCAAAACTCTTTGGACGGGGCAAAACCCCCAGAGAGTAAGACTCATCCATTTCCCATGAAGTAACCCAGAAATTTCACGACCATGAGTGACACGATATCCAGAGACATAAACCTGAGCAGAGCCTCACACTCGCCCTTTTTTCATATCCCGAAGAGTTCTCCTCATGGTCTGCAGATCAGTCCTGCCATACATATGACACGAAACTTAAGCCGAGTTTGTGTTTTCAGACAACTGTCCCAACAGCCCTGGCCTACACATCCTACAGGCTCCGTCCCCTGGAGCCAAACCTGAGAACTGTGCTTGCCCTCTCCAAGGGAATTGTATGTGCCCATTCCAATGGCCAAAACCTTACTAAGAGGATAAACCCCCAAAGTCCCTGAGGCCATCACAATATATGTGGCTTCCCAGAACAAATGGGGCATTCTGGGCCCATCTGAGCACCTACCGGCACTCAGACCCATAGACTGATGTCCCCAGAGGTAAA
>NW_026746637.1:0-2277 GCF_022355385.1 Mustela nigripes
CACTGAGCCACCCAGGCGCCCCTAACATTGGATTTTTGATAGGAATTAAATTTACAGATGGTTTCCGGTAGTATGGACATTTTAACAATGTTAATTCTTACCATTCATAAATATGGGCTATCTTTCCATTTGTGTCTCCTTCAATTTCTTTTCTTTATCAATGTCATAGTTTATGGGGTACAGATCTTTCATCTTCTTAGTTAAAACTTTTCCTAAGTATTTTATTATTTTTGATGCTATTGTGAATTAGATTGTTTTTCATCATTAGAGTGTAAAAATGCTCCTGTCTTGTGCTTACTTTGGCAGCACACATACTAAAATTGGAATGATGCAGAGAAGATTAGCGTGATCACTGAACAAGGATGACATGAAAAACTGGGAAGCATTCCACATTAAAAACAAAACAAAACAAAACAAAATTCTTGTCTTTTATATATTGATCTTGTATTTGGCAGCTTTACTAAATTTGTTTATTCAAATTTTTTTGTGAAGTTTTTAGGATATTTTTACATGTAAATTCATGTTATCCAAAAAAGGAAAATTTTATTTCTTCTTTTTTTTTGGAGTCTTTTATTTCTTTGTGCTCCTTGTTTCTCTGGCTAGGACATCCAGTACTATGTCAAATGAGAGTAGTGAAAGTGGACACACTTGACTTGTTTCTGATCTTTAAGGTGAAAACTTTCAAACTTTTTTGATTGAATATCAGATTAGCTCTGGGCTTGCAATATGTGTTTTTTAATGGATTTTTAAAAAATTTTTTATAAACATATAATGTGTTTTTATCCCTAGGAGTACAGGTCTGTGAATCCCCAGGTTTACACATTTCACAGCACTCACCATAGCACATACCCTCCCCAATGTCCATACCCCCAGCACCTCTCCCAACTCACCTCCCCCCAGCAACCCTCAGTCTGTTTTGTGAGATTCAGTGTTTTATGGTTTGTGTCCCTCCCAATCCCATCTTCTTTTATTTTTCTTTTCGTACCCCCCAAACTGCCTATGTTGCATCTCCACTTCATCATATCAGGGAGATCATATGATAGTTGTCTTTCTCAGATTGGTTTATTTCGCCAAGCATAATACCCTCTAGTTCCATCCACGTCATCACAAATAGCAGGATTTCATTACTTTTGATGGCTGCATAGTATTCCATTGTACATATATACCACATCTTATTTATTGATTCATCTGTTGAAGGACGTTTAGGTTCTTTCCATAGTTTAACTATTGTGGACCTTGCTGCTATAAACATTTGGGTGTATGTGCCCCTTCAGAATGCCACGTTTGTATCTCTAGGGTATATACCCAGTAATACAATCACTGGGTTATAGGGTAGTTCTATTTTCAGCTTTTTGAGGAACCTCCACGCTGTTTTCCGGAGTGGTTGCACCAGCTTGCATTCCCATGTACAGTGTAGGAGGGTTCCCCTTTCTCCACATCCTCGCCAGCATCTGCCATTGACTGACTTGTTCATTTTAGCCATTCTGAAAGGTGTGAGGTGGTATCTCATACTGGTTTTGATTTGTATTTCCCTGATGCCGAGTGATGTGGAGCATTTTTTCATGTGTCTGTTGGCCATTTGGATGTATTCTTTGAAGAAATGTCTGTTCATGTCTTCTGTCCATTTCTTCATTGGATTATTTGTTCTGAGGGTGCTGAGTTTGATAAGCTCTTTATACATTTGGGATACTGGCCCTTTATCTGGTATGTCATTTGTAAATATCTTCTCCCATTCTGACAGTTATCTTTTGGCTTTGTTAACTGTTTCCCTTGCTGTGCAAAAGCTTTTTGATCTGATGAAATCCCAATAGTTCATTTTTGCCCTTGCTACCCTTGCCTTTGGCGATGTTCCTAGGAAGAAGTTGCTGCTGCTGAGGTCAGAGAGGTTGCTACCTGTTCTCTCCTCAAGGATTTTGAAGGATTCCTTTCTCACATTATGTTTCATCATCCATTTCCAGTCTATTTTCATGTATGGTGTAAGGAAATGGTCCAATTTCATTTTTCTGCATGTGGCTGTTCCATTTTCCCAACACCTTTTGTTGAAGAGGCTGTCTTTTTTCCATTGGACATTCCTTCCTGTTTTGTTGAAGATTAGTTGACCATAGAGTTGAGGGTGTATTTCTGGGCTCTCTATTCTGTTCCATTGATCTATGTCTGTTTTTGTGACAGTTCCCTACTATCTTGATGATGACAACTTTGTAATAGAGCTTGAAGTCTGGAATTGTGATGCCAACAACTTTGGCTTTCTTTTTCAATATTCCTCTGGCTACTCGAGGT
>NW_026746638.1:0-2277 GCF_022355385.1 Mustela nigripes
ATAGACACAAAATCATATTAGGACACACCAAGGGCGAGTCCATTTCATCTCAGCCTCCTCGGTTGCTCCCCCAGATCCAGCAGATCTAACCTGTCTTGTTGCTTGGAGACAATTGGAATGCGAGGTGGGCTACCCAGACATCCATCCTTAGAACCCTGCTCAGAATCGTTGTCCTGGATCCAACCAACAGGTCTCAATTGTCCTGCAGAAGAATCTTTGCAGTTGGGAGCTTCTCAAAACTCCCATGGCCTCGTGATTAAGCCCACCTTCAACAAGGGGCATCAGGGACAGAATGTCCAACCTGAGCGATCGTCTAATCCTCGCCCTGACTTCAGACGCACGAGATCTCGATTCAGGTCCGTAGATTGTGCCTGCCCTATCCTCACTCAGAAACCTAGTCCTATCTTGGTTTCTCAGACTTCCGTCCTCAGACTACTGGCCCACAGGCCCTCCCGTTTGGCAATCCAGAACTACAATGCAGCACTCTGCCAGTATCCAGAAGAAAACATGCCCTCTGTGGCTACCCAGAAGCCCCAAATGAGGATCAACCTGCACGCCATTCGGCTGTACCCCACATATATAGGCTGTCCTGGGCACTAATGCCCTTTCTGAGACAGCCTGAGTTTGGACCTCCTGTCCCCACCGAGACAGCTGGCCGTACACTGAGCTCATCGGACGTACCATGGCCTTAGGTCGTCATCTCTTCTCAATCTCGGTTTTCAGGCTTCAGAACCTAGACATTATCTCCAATCACGGCCCGGGTTTGAAAATGATGCAGAAATCAGAACGCTTCCCCATGGCAAGAAACCCTGTGGTTGACATGTTGTCCAAGGTTCAGTGTACTTGATACCAGTGTGGCCCATGAAGCCCCGCCCATGATTGCGGGCCACATTGGTCACAAACACACATTGTGACCCTCAGCCTGAGCCCAGTCCTCAGGTAAGGCCTCTCAGTGGCTGGATGGAGAGACAGCATATTGGGGTTGCCATGCCCCTAGGCCCCAATTTTTAACCATAGATCGGGTTGTCCCTTCACTCTTCCCCAGGGCTCTGCTTTGGAGTTCCTCTTTTGGTGGGACACCTGAGGTAACAAACCTGAAAGGAGTCCTCCCATCCCACAGATTGACGAAAAACCATTGGGATCGGGCCAAATCCACAGAGAGCAAGATTCGTCCATGGCCCAGGAGGCCTCCCCAACATTCCACGGCCATCGCTGATACAAAATCCAGAGACAAAAGCCTGAGCACGTGCCTCAGACTCGCTCATTCTTCATATCCTGAAGAGTTCTTCATATAAGGACCTACACGAAGGCACCCAAAATATATAGTCTAACCTGGGCACTAATGCACTGTCTGACAACCTGAGCCTGGACCTCGTGACCAACACCCAAACAGCTGACCGCAAACTGAGCACATCAGACCCGCCATGGCCTTAGGTCATCATCTCTTTCCTACCTCAGTTTTCAGGCTTCAAAGCGTACAACTTATCTCCAATCACTACCCAGGGGTGACTATGATGCCGAAATCAAAACTCTTCCTTACCCAAGGCAAGAAACCATGTGGTTGGCATGCTGTCCAACGTTCAGCCCTGGCCTACACACCCTACAGGCTCAAGCCCCTGGATCCAAACATGAAGACCTTGCTTGCCCTCTCCAAGGAAATTGTATGTGCCCCTTCCAATGGCCACAACCCTACTAAGTATAAACCTCCAAAGTCCCTGAGGCCATCCCTATATTTGGGGCTTCCCAGGACAAACAGGGGCAATCTGGGCCCATATGAGCACCTACCGGCACTCAGACCTGTAGACTGATGTCCCCAGAGGTAAAAAGGAACGAACAGGCCGCTAGGCAACTATCGGATCCATTGCTTTGGTTTCCAGGCATCTCTCCTTAGAGATCCTTAGAACCCTTAGAATCCTGCTCCTGCGTCGTTCCTTATGGGACATCCTTGAGCCATCCAACAGGTCTCGACTGTCCCACAGGAGTCCTTGTGCATGGACCACCTCACAACTCATATCATGGAAAGCTTCCAAGGTCACATGATGCCCCCATCTTCATGAAGGCGTATCATGGAAAGAAACTCCACCCTGACCCAACGGCTGATCTTCGCCTTGACTTCAGATGCACGAGATCTTGATTAAGCTCTTCAGAGTGCACCTGCTGTGCCCTCAATCCAAAACCTAAGCATAGCTACTGTTCTCAGACTTCCGTCCTCACTCTCCTGGACCACACACCCTCCATTTTGGGATTTCCGATGACACAGTGCTGCACTCTGCCTGC
>NW_026746639.1:0-2277 GCF_022355385.1 Mustela nigripes
TCTTCCTCAAAAGGGCATCCACAATCATTCTAGGGGCTATGCAAGTACAGAGGCAGCTGTCAGATAAGGATAGGTGGAAAAGGAAGAAGTACATTGGACTCCCGAGTGTTTGGCTGGTCTTGATAGTAGTAATAATCAGAAAGTTACCCAGCAACGTCCCCAAATAGAAAAGCAAGAAAATGACAAACACTATTTTCTTTCTAACAGGATCCTGGGTCAACCCAAGCAGAATGAATTCAGTCACGTTATTATTCAGCTGCATTATTTCATCAATTAGGAGACGCTTGAGTATGAATTTGTTGATCTGCCAAAAATAAAGGTATTAATTCATGGGGTGATGTGTGATTTAATGGAGCATTGTAAGCAAACTAAATATTCCTCATCAATATTTTGGGGGTGATTTTTCACAAGTCACCTCAATAGTTCTTTCCTTTATAATTATCTTTTCATAAGGTCATTATGAGTCTCAACAATCTTGTGAAGGTTATATCTTCCTAGAGCACTCGTCAGATACAATCTTATAGCATTTAATGATTCTGATTTATTTTGACAATTCAATGAATATAAAGTTAAAAGATATGGCTCCATTTTATTACTAATGGCATTATTTTTGTAGATTTAATATATCATTGGGCCCATGTTTTGATGGTGTATCATGTGGCATTTTCAATATATTTGACTGCCATTAGAGGTTCATGGTATAAGTAAAAAAAAATCACACCTGATATTTATCCTATAAAGAGTGTCTTTTTTATACATACATTTATCAGCCTGTATTTGTTATACATACTTATAGAGTATATTTTTGTATATTTTATATATTATATAAAAACATATAAAAGAAATTTATAACTTTATAAATATATAACATGTCCTCTTTGAAAATACTTGCTGCCTGATATTACAGCTTGAAAAGAGGAACCGGAAATGCTTAATCTTCTAAATTATATGCTATTACCTTGATACACATTTATGATACTTATTATTTGACAGACACTAATGCAGATAAGTGAATGAATGTTCTTTGATAGTTGTTTATATCTCAAATATCTGCATTTCTAAATTTCTCCCTCCCATTTTTATAAAACACTCCTTAGTGGACCCCAAATCCCTGAGGTTATGTATAAATGAAAAGGGGATATGATCGCTCAATAGCTCATGCTTTCACTAATCCAGGTATTAGTTTTAGCACTTTGGGTCTGAGGTCATTTGGGGAGATGTCACCAGGTAATTCATGTAGGACCAGATCATTATGACTATCATCCCCTGTAGGGTTTACAGGTACCCAAAATGCCACATCCTTGTAACAGAGCAGAGATTCATAAGAGTGAGGCAGATAGAGTTTAAGACAAGAGGAATAGTAATAGTCAGAACTGACTGTATCCAATTTGTTTTCTATCCTGGCAAAGTCGATGATCATCCAACTTTGAAATCTCACTCCTTTCAAATGAAGATTTCCTTTTTCAAATTTGGAGAAAAAAATAACCACGGACTTCAGTTCCAAGAACAAAATATTTTATCTAGATCTTTTTTGCCTATTGAAAATGCACTACATACAAGTAAAAATAAAACCTGAAATGTGATGGGTTGAAATGTAACTTGGAAGATTTACTTATTCCATTGTGTTCCTTCTAAAAGTCATCTACATTATGCTGAGTATAATAAGGCAAGCCGAGGGAGTCAATTATCATATGGTTTTGCTTATTTGTGGAGCATAAGGAATAAAAGGGAGGACATGGGGAGATGGAGAACAGAAGTGAGTTGAGGTAAATCAAAGGGGCAGATGAAGCAAGAGAGATTGTGGACTCTGAGAAAAAACAAAAACAAAAACTGAGGGATTTGGAGGGGAGGGGGTGGAGGATCGGGTGGGCCTGGTGGTGGGTATTATAGAGGACACATATTGCCTGGAGCACTGGCATGGTGCATAAACAATGAATTCTTGAACACAGAAAAGAAATTAAAAAAAAAATTAACAACAAAGTCACCTATCCTTTGTTATCTGTCCTGAAATTTGTGAGCATCCATAGCACAGATGAACTAAACGGACAGAAATTTCCCCTTATATATCTTTTCCTCTCCCTTGGTAAAGTTTCTTCTCCCCCAATGTCATTGAACTGTACCTTATCTTCCTCCAAATCAAAACCACTCTTGGGAAAGTGTCTGGTAAGTTCATTTACCTCAGAATTCCATTTTATTTTTGTTTAATTTTCTTTGGATTAAGTAATCTTTATCAAAGATTTCAAACTACAAAGAAAATGAGTTGGTGTCTTAATCAGT
>NW_026746640.1:0-2276 GCF_022355385.1 Mustela nigripes
ATCTTGCCATTTGCAACGATGTGGATGGAACTAGAGGGTATTATGCTGAGTCAAATAAGTCAATCAGAGAGGACAAGTATCATATGATCTCTCTGAATTAAGGAATTTGAGAGGCAGCGAGGGTGGTTGTGGGGGTGGGTAGGAAAGGAATAAATGAAACAAGATGGGATCAGGAGGGAGATAAACCATGAGAGACTCTTAATCTCACAAAATAAACTGAGGGTTGCTGGGGGGTGGGGGAGTAGGGATAGGGTGGCTGGATTATGGACATTGGGGAGGGTATGTGCTATGGTGAGTGCTATGAAATATGTAAGCCTGATAATTCACAGACCTGTACCCCTGGGGCAAATAATATATTATATGTTGATAAAAATAATTTAAAAAATAAAAAAGGTGGTCAGTAGAGGTCTGAGCACTGGCTGGTGGTGATATTAGTCGTTAGCAAGAGTTCCATAACAAGCAAATCCTGGCACCGCTTTCATTTCCATCTCCTCTCAGGATTTCTCTCTCTCTCTCTCTTTTTCTCCCCCCAAAAGAAGGTTTTTAAATGATTAAAACTCATATGCCCAAGTAAAACATAACAGAGAGAGGCTGAGCTCTCATACCTCTACTCAGGCTCTGTATCGTCTTTTCCAAATAAGGATGCCGTGGAGGAGACTGCTGATCAGTGTTCAGGAGACACAACAGGAACCCCAAGCAAAGTCAGGTTCAAGTTGTCCTGCTGTAATTACTGATGCATTTAATGAAATCATGTACAAAGGCATGAAATATTTCAGCGAGGTCTGTCTTAAGTTGTGTTACCTCATGAAAGACACGAATACGGAATGATTGTCTCAGGTAAATGAAATTTAGCCGCCTTGGTGAGCAGAACAGACACAGCAGCTGTGGGTTTAATTAAACGTTTGCCTAACCATATAAAAAGACAGTGATCTATCTCCGTAGCATCTGGCAGCCTTACCATCCTCCAGTCATTCTTTAATTAGCATGCTGGTGAATTTAATAGAAAATGGCTTTAACTCAGGAGCAGATGGCTCTTCTGACTGACAAGGGGAATGACAATTTCTGTCATGTTTACTTCGTATGTAGCTTCTAGTCTGGAAGGTCCCTTAGGAACCCAGGCCTGATGAGATCAGAGGTCGGGTTTAATATCTTCTGAAAGCAACCAGTTCTGAATCTTGTTCAATTAAAAATGTCTGACTCACAAGCTTCCAGAGATGGTTTTCCTTTGTCTCTCCACGTTCACTTCTCATATTCCATGATGAAACTTGCCTTTTGGCTATTAAAAGCAAGGTTTTACAAAAAATTATATAGTTTCTCCGAGGCAGATAAAACTATGTCAGATCCAATGTAGTCTCAAATGACAATCTACATCAGAGTTTTCAAGTTCAGCAACCGTGAACCCCACCTTCATCTTAGCTGGCAATGGGGTTGAAAGAAGAAAAGAGGAGAAGAAAACCAAATCTTTGGTTTTCATAGATGGTGTTTTTGAAATGAAAGGACAAGCTAAGAAAAATCCGAAGGAAGAAGAAAGATAAGAATGTTCGAAAGTGATGGTGTACTTTGGTTCTTACAGGGCCTGTTTTTAGAACTTTCTTCATATGTAAATGCTTTTCCTGTGGGTCTCTGTGTAACTGTCCGTCAGAATAATATACAGCTTAAAATATAACTTTAACTAATGAGGACTTGTACTGGTCAGGCAAGCATGCTTAAAGATGACCTTGAGGAAAACCTATACTAGCAGCACGCCTCTGGTGGAGAGGATGATACACGTCCTTGAAGCCGAGCAGCTGGGGATGCCCCGTGTGCTCAGGGTGGAACACGCCTACTTCCCTTTTCCCGTTGTCTCCCCTAACGCAGAGATAGCGTGCTGTTAAGGTAATTCATTTAAGTACTCTTGCTGAATTACAAATTAGAGCTGCTTGACCAGACACATCTTATTCTTCTTGTTTACTTATAAGACTTGTGACCAATGGCTGACTCACATTCCTTCTTGTTTACCTACAAGACCTATGGCTACTGTATAACCTTCTTCTCCTTTCTTGGTTGTTATCTTGTATCTAATAAATATGACAGTCCTTTCAGCTGTTCCCTGTTCCTTTCTCTTACAGCTGATTTGTTTGTGCCTCATTCTCCCGTGGACCGTTCATCCCATGCGCTGTTAGGAAGCGGCATCTCCGGTCACTATGCTAGCTCCTGTAGGATGGCCATATTGCACCTGAGAAATTTTTTCTTCCTTCCTTCCTTCCTTCCTTCCTTCCTTCCTTCCTTCCTTCCTT
>NW_026746641.1:0-2276 GCF_022355385.1 Mustela nigripes
TAAGGTCTAGGTTCTGAAGCCTGAAAAAGGAAGTTGAGAAGAGATGAAGATCTAAGGCCATGGTGGGTCCGATGTGCCAGCTGTCTGGGTGGGGCCAAGAGGTCCAGGATCAGGCTGTGTCAGAAAGGGCATTAGTGCCCAGGTCAGCCTATATATTTGGGGTACAGCCGAATGGCGTGCAGGTTGATCCTCATTTGGGGTTTCTGGGTAGCCCCAGAGGGCAATGTTTTTCTTCTGGAGGCCAGGCACAGTGATGCATTGTAATTCTGGATTGCCAAACTGGAGGGCTTGTGAGCCAGTAGTCTGAGGACGGAAGTCTGAGAACCCAAAGTTTCTGGGTGAGGATATGGCAGGCACAATCTACAGACGTGAATTGAGATCTCGTGCATCTGAATTCAGGGCGAGGATCAGACGATCGCTCAGGTTGGACATTCTGTCCCTGATGGCCCCTCTTGAAGGGCGGGTGCATCACGAGGCCATAGGGGTTTTCCCACGATGGGAGTTATGAGAAGCTCCCAACTGCAAAGATTCTTCTACAGGACAATTGAGACCTGTTGGTTGGCTCCAGGACAATGATTCCGAGCAGGGATCTAAGGATGGATGGCTGGGTAGCCCACCTCGCATTCCAATGGTCTAGAAGCAACAAGACAGGTTAGATCTGCTGGATGTGGGGGAGAAACAGAGGAGGCTGAGTTGAAATGGACTCTCCGGTGGATGTGTCCTAATATGATTTTGTGTCTGTGGAGACCTTAGAATGAAGCGGTGGCACTGAAGCCCTGAAGGGTTCTCCTAAAGAGAGGCTTTCACACAGCTCCGTCGTGCAAGTTTCCCATGTGTAGATGAGATTTGTTCTAATGGGTGAGTCAAGAAACAGCCATATGCTGTTATTGAAATCCAGGCCTCTGAGGAGAGATGCCTGGAAACCAAAGCAATGGATCCGATAGGTTCCTAGGGGCCTGTTCTTTCCTTTTTACCTCTGGGGTCATCAGTCTACGGGTCTGACTGCCGGTAGGTGCTCAGATGGGCCCAGATTGCCCCTGTTTGTCCTGGGAAGCTACAAATATTGGAATGGCCTCAGGGACATTGGAGGTTTATCCTCTTAGTACGGTTGTGGCCATTGGAATGGGCACATACAATTCCCTTGGAGAGGGCAAGCACCGTCGTCAGGTTTGGCACCAGGGGCCTGAGCCTGTAGGGTGTGTAGGCCAGGGCTGTTTGGACAGTTGTCTGAAAACACAAACTCGGCTTATGTTTCGGGTCATAGGTATGGCAGGACTGATCTACAGACCATGAGGCGAACTCTTCTGGATATGAAAAAAGGGCGAGTTTGAGGCTCTTGCTCAAGTTTTTGCCTCTGGATATCGTGTCACTCATGGTCGTGAAATTTCCGGGTGACTTCATGGGATATGGACGAGTCTTACTCTCTGGGGATTTGGCCCCGTCCAAAGAGTTTTGGGTCATTCTGTGTGATGGAAGAAGTCCGTTGTTCTGTTGTTGTTGATTTGTTTTGTTTTGTTTTCCAACCTCAGGTGTCCCACCAAATGAGGGATTCCAGAGTAGAGCCCTGGGATGGGCAACTTGAGAACCAGAAATCTGGTTAAAAATTGGGGCATAGGGACATGTGAAGCCCATTATGATATCTAATGGTCCAGCCACTGAGAGGACGTACTAGAGGACAGGACTCACGCTGAGGGTCACAGTGCGTGTTTATGCCCTCGTTGCACTCAAGAATAGGCGGGGCCTCAGGGTGAATGCTGGTTTCTCCTACACTGAACATTGGACAACATGCCAACCAAAAGGTTTCTTGCCATGGGTAAGTAAGAGTTCTGATATCTGCATCACAGTCACCCCTGGGCAATGATTGGAGATAAGGTCTACGTTCTGAAGGTTGAAAACTGAGGTAGGGAAGAGATGATGACCTAAGGCCATGGTGGGTCTGATGTGCTCAATGTGCGGTCAGGTGTCTGGGTGTTGGTCACGTGGTCCGGCTCAGGTTGTCAGACAGTGCATTAGTGCCCAGGTTAGACTATATATTTTGGGTGCCCTCTTGTGCCATGTAGGTTCTTATCTGAAGAACTCTTCGGGATTTGAAGAATGAGAGAGTCTGAGGCGGGTGCTCAGGCTTTTGTCTCTGGGTTTTGTAACAGAAATGGCCGTGGAATGTTGTGGAGGCCTCATGGGCCATGGACGAATCTTGCTATCTGAGGCTTGGCACGATCCCAATTGTTTTTCGTCCATCTGTGGAATGGCAGGACTCCTTTCAGGTTTGTTACCTC
>NW_026746642.1:0-2276 GCF_022355385.1 Mustela nigripes
ACTGAATGGCTTTCATGTTTAGCTGAAAGGCTGATTATATTCCAGGAGAACTTTTATGCCAGAGTTGGGTGATATCTTCTAATTTTTTTATGAAACAAAGAGTTCTGATGCCTTGACACAAAATTATGTGAGTTAATTCAGTTTTGGAGAAATAATAAGAAGCTGATTGTTCAGGTAGTGAGTCATCTGAAGACCTAGCCATATACTCATAATTGTTTGGTGCAAAAAGTGTACATTTTAGAAAGGAAAGTATTATCTCCTGAGAGAATCAAATAGAACACGGACAGTGGATGCTGGCAAAGACACTGCCTGGTATTAGGATGCTAACTATGCATTCCTGGATCAGACTGGCAGCCAAGACCCTAGAGGGTGTCATATTGAAACCAGTGTGTTTATGTTTCTAAAGATGACTTTATCATGTTACTCAGACAGTATGGAAAGCAGGTAGACCAGATTGTGATTTTAGAGCTAAGTTTTTAAATTGGAAGAATGAAGTAAAGAAGGAACAGAGAAAATAATTCCTTTAGAAACAAAATCTTTTGCTTTCCTTTGTGCCTACCACATTTTCCAGGTGAAGAATTTAACACTCAGGGAGGGGAATTAACTCCTGCAGGGATATCTGGATGAACATGGACTCACATTTTTATTCTAATGACCTCTTCCTCTGTACAATGCCATCGCAGCCTTTACAAGTCTTCTCTAACAGCAGGGACTTCAGGAGAAAGCTGGCCCTTTTAGCAAGAAGTCACAGAAGGATGCCTTTACTGGATTTTCCTGAAGGAAGGAAGCTTTCTGCTGCTGGATGTTAGGACTGGTCTTGCAACTTGCTTTATTTGGAAGTGAGGGCTAAACAAGGACCTAAAGCCTGGGCTCTTTCCTTGCAGTCTGGTGTCAGGTACCCTGTGAGCACTCTTCAGTCTGGTATACTTCCTTTCAGCTCTTGAACCTAATGCCTTATCTGCCTGTGCTTGGGTAGCTGCCCTTTCCTTCTTTGTTCACCGTGACCTCTCTAGCTGCCACACCCACCTTGCCTTTTACATTGTTTTTCTTCTTCCTTTTAGAGTTTATCAGGATGTGAGCCTGCTAGTGAGGTTTCAGGGACCACTGGAGAGAGTGGAATTAAGCGGGACAAAAAAGAATCATAAATGCAAATACTATACCTATTAAAGTTTCTCTTACATTGTTGTATTACCACTTCATTTGTGCCATTGTTCAAAATTAAAACATACTTCCTTTGGGAAATGCCTTAATTATAACTATCTACCTTTCAGGAACAGGAGGAGTAGATTATTCAGTGGTATCTGACAGCTGTTATGTGCTGATGCGAAGAAGAGGAAACCAGACTTCTTAATCTACACTTTCTTGGTTTACCATATTAGAAAGCTTTGTTCTCTTTCCAAGTTCACAAGCTTGCATGCCAACTTTTGAGGACAGAGGATACATGCTCACTTGTTCCACACTTCACAGTGAATTTCCCTACAGTGTCAGACTAAGACCAAAACAGCTGCAAGGAAGGTGAAAATTAGAGAAAAATGCTACGAATGGAAAGATTTTCTATTAAATCATGTTCTTCCCCAGCATATCATGCATCTAAATTAGTATAACAGTGAATTAATATCAGTGTACAACCTGTTCACCATCTACCTAGCAGTTTTCTGTGGCTCTCATCAAGAGGCAATCACTACAATTCAGTTATTCTAATTTGTCTCTGAGAACAAGAAAAGTTAGATGCTCCAGCACTCTCCTTGGTGGATAAGTGATAAGCTTCATTAGAAATAATATCCTACAGAGTAAAGTGTTCCAAATGAAAGAACAAGAAAAAACCTCAGGAAAGACCTTAATGAAATGGATATAAGTAATCACCTGATAAAGATTTCAAAGTAAGAGTCATAAAGATACTATCTGAAAATGGGATAAACATGGATGAACACGGTGTTCATGAAAATACCAAACAGACTTCAGGGAAGGTGGTAGAGTAGAAGGGTCCTGAGTTCACCTCATCCCACAGAAACACCTAGATAACAGTCATCCCAGTGCAACTAACCTAGAAAATAACCCCAAAGACTGGTAGAATAGACTTTCCATGGTTAATGGTAGAGGGGAGACCTCACTGAAAAGAGTGGGAGAGGCAGAGATGTGGTTGGGAACAAAACTCCCGGCAAGACCACAAATGGGAGGGAAACAACAAGCAGCAAGAAGGGAGAGGAGCAGATCCCACAACAGGCAACCTAGACAAGGTGGACCTGCACTGGGAAGATGAAGCCCCATAATATTTG
>NW_026746643.1:0-2276 GCF_022355385.1 Mustela nigripes
AGATTCTCTAAATTTTGATGTCTCTTAATTTAATCTAATTAAATTATCACTTAATGAAAGAAGTTAAATTTTTATGTACTACTGCATCTAAACTTATCAAAGTCTTTTGCTATAATTACACAAGTATGTCATCCTGTTTTTATACCAAGTCTTACATTAAAAAAATCATACTATCTGAAATATTATTTCTTTATTATTATTATTATTATTTTAAAGATTGTATTCATTGGGGTACCTGAGTGGCTCAGTCAGTTAAGTGTCTAACTATAACTCAGGTTAAGTGTCTAACTATACCCGGGTCCGGGGATAGAGCCCCGCAGGGGGTTCCCTGCTCAGTGGGGTGCTTCTCCCTCTCCCTCTGTTATTCCCTCTGCTGTGTGCATGTTTTTCTTTTCTCACTCTCTCTCAAATAAATAAGTCAAATTTAAAGATTATCTCTCTCAAATAAATAAGTCAAATTTATTTTCTCAATGGGAGGGAGAAGCAGACTCTCCACTGAGCAGGGAGCCTGATGCAGGGCTCAATACCAGGACCCTGGAGGGATCATGACCTGAGCTGAAGGCAGACACTTGAACCGACTAAATCACCCAGGCTCTCCAGTTGTTCATTCATTTATTTATTTTTATTATGCATATGTTTTATCTCTCTTTTATTCAAGTCTTTTTTTCGATCTTTTTACTTTTTTCTTAAAACTGAATTATTTCAAGATGACTTGGTCATCCTCTTTTCCCCAACCCCATAGGTCATAGAGTACATTTTAACTGTTAAAATATTATTAGTATTTAAGTGCTGCCTACACAAATTAAGGCAAATTATCTGTGGTCTGTATTCCTGAAAATATTTTTTTTATTATGCCTTCCTATTCCAATGACATTTTATAAGGATCTAAATGTTTACATTGTGATTATTTTTTTCAAGATAATAAAGCTATTACTTCATTCTTTTTTATATCTGATGTTATTTAAAACTTTTCTGTCAATCTGATTCTTGTTTCTTTATTAATGAATTAATTTTTTTCTCTCTAACACTTATGGGTTTTTTTTTTTTTTTTTGTCTTTGGTATATATGCCCTAGTTTGGGATTCATAGAGTCAACTATAGTCATGAATATTTTCTTTCTTTTCTTGTATGTAAGTTTCAATCCAGTGTCTTGACTATTTTATGCTTGAGAAATATATGTACATTAATATTCAAATATTTCTTTCCTTTTTTCTTCTTTCATTTAAAAA
Source organism: Mustela nigripes (assembly GCF_022355385.1). Lineage (NCBI taxonomy): Eukaryota > Metazoa > Chordata > Mammalia > Carnivora > Mustelidae > Mustela > Mustela nigripes. Next base: position 1,229 of record NW_026746643.1, read on the forward strand.
AAGTCATTTATCTTATTTTATTTAAAAAATATTTATTTATTTATGTGTAGTAGAGAGAGGGGGTCATGAAGAGTGGCTGATGATATACTTTCAATTTGGGAGGAGGATAGGGATAGCACAAGCCTCCAAGGTATTTTATAAACAAGGTTTCTAGCACCTTGAGGGGGCTAGCTATTGTTAGGGGAATATCATTTATTACTATTTAGTAAAAACTCAGGGAAGACACTCTTCTGATGTGTATCAGTGGGTATATTCTTGGGAGATGATTGCCAATGTATATCTTGAGGGCAGGGGTGGGGAGTAGAGATAAAGAAGTTTCCAAAGTAAGTTTTACATGTGAAAGTAGATTTTCAGTATCCTGGGGGGTGGACTAAGAATGCTTTTTGCCCTGAGTGGACGTGTCCACATTGAAGCAGCTGAGTCCACAGAGGAACTTCAAGGACTTGTCAACAGGCTATGAGTAGTAAGGAAATCTAATTTTTTCTCTAGCTTTTGTTCCACACACATCACCTACATCTTACACCTCTTTTATATTGATAATTTTAATGCTTTGCTGGTATCCAGATGACTATATCCTTAAGTGACTTCTTATCTCTATTGAATTCATTACGTATTCTATGCATTGTATTCTTAATTCAACTAGATTACATATATTTAATCTATTAGTACCACTAGGTTCTTATTCTTGTTTTTATTTCAAACTCTTCCCTTATTTCCTTACACTATTTATTGGGTATATTTTAAACCCCTGATATACTCACTTATTATATATAAGCTGTCAACCTTATTCTTATTTTGAGGTAGCTATATCTTTTTTGGGTTTTAGGACATCATACCAACAATGCCAAATAATTTTCAGACAACAGCAGGATTTCCAAGAATTCAACTAAATTCTGACACTATCTACCTGAACATAGCGTAAGATTTCATCACTTAAGGGATCAGTCCTCCAACACTATCTCCAACCCAACCTCAGATGCCAGTCTCACTGTAGGCACCAAGTTATTACCTGTGCTTGTGACTGAGCAACTACAGGTTGGAGGTCCCA
>NW_026746644.1:0-2274 GCF_022355385.1 Mustela nigripes
GAGGAGACCTTGACCTTAGGAGGCCTCGGCCTTCTTTGTAGCCAAAAAGATTTCACCTACAGATTTGGGTTCTCCCTTTTAAAGTCAAGAAGACAGTCATTCCAAAGGACACCTCCTATCATTTTCCCCTCTCATCATACCTCACATGCTGGGATCTCCAAGACCCTCTGTTGCAGGTTGTGAATATCCACTTTGGCCGGGCTGGTCTTGCCAAGAACACCACCACAGGAAATTTAGAGCCTGTAGTGCTATTAATAACATCATCTAAGACTGTCTTTGCTGCCCTCATGGCCTCTTCCCACCATGACTCACTGAAGCTTTTTACACGTTGTATCCATTAAGCTATAGTTCCCAAAGCTCATCTTCTCTAGTGCCATTAATTTTTAGGGGACCAGGCAAACCTTAAACTTCTCCCCCTTAATTGGATCCCTGTGCCCCCACAATCTCTTTGAATGCCTTTCACCATGATCCTTGAATGAGCTCTGAGACCACTGCTGGTACCTAACACTTCTTGGCACCTTGTCTGTTAGGTTCTTGGAAGAGGAGGTGGCTATGGAAGTGAGTGGGGATGGGAGTGGGAGGATTTCTCCCTTCACTTCCTTTTTTGTTTTTTCAAATAATGGGTTTTGAGGGGGAGGGAAAGGTTAACCAGACAATTTATTTTCCACCTCCCATTGATAAAATGTTTACCACTCCCCATTGGAAGAATTTAGGTCTTTATTTAGAATCTCCAGGAAAATCTCCCAAACCCAGGCCACCACCATGTGGATTCAGCCATCTTCTGATTCACCTCCAGATTGTCTCCTCCTAACTGCTCAAGCCACAGGTTAAGGGCGAAATGTTTAATGCCCAAGCAATTAAGTGGGGAACACGTTTATCTAAGCAATTGCATGCAGCTCTGTATCTGCATACAGGGGGTCTCTCCCAAGCCTTTCCAACCTCAGCAAAACAAGAAAAAGCCCCAGCGACCTGGGGGTATATATCATTCATTCATTCCTGTGTTCAACACTCATGGCGGATCCCCACCGAGACAGTGGGAGAGCAATGACGGGAGAAATCCTGGAAGTTGAAGTCTGAGGAGGATTTCAAATTCAAGTCAGAGATGAAAGAAACATCTGGACTCGGTCCTCAGGTACACGCAGTATTCTGAACTGAGGCTAGAACCAGAGACCATTCTAATGAAAGGCCTCCACAGGTGGGCTCTCACAGGTGGGCTCCAACTCAGTTTCCTGTATATTCATTCATGAAAACCATTTAATAAAAGTGACAATGAGGAGAGGAAAGGGACGCCAGAAGGCATGGGAATGTGGAGAGAGGAAGAGCCAGGGTGGAAAAACGGAGAATCCCTCCCTGCGCTCCTTGCTGCCAGGGTCTGAGGGACTAGTTTCCACCTGGGATCCCAAGTCCAGAACAAAAGCGGCGGGGCCATGGAGGGAGATGAGGGAAGGGGGACATTGGCACGCGAGCATCGGGGTCCCCAACGATGGGGTCTAGTGCGCCCGCTGGCGTGGGGCACCTCGGGGGGCGCCATCCCCAGCCCGATCCCAGGCGGACCCGGGTGTGGCGCGGTGCGGCGTCCGGGGTGGTCCCGGTGCCCCAGGGGTCGCGGGAGGCTGGGTCCCCACACCGCTGCGAGCTCGCGGCCCGCGCTTTCTGCCCCAGGTGAGGGCGCGCGCGGTTTCAATTTACCTGCATGCAGAGGGTCGTCTGGAGAAGTCATGGGGCTGGGAGGGGCAGCGAGGCTCCGGGGCTGGACTGGAGCGCAGGAGCGCATGGGCAGCGAGAACTGTGGGTCCTCCAGTCCCTACTAGGGCGCAGCACAGCGCCTCCGCGCTGCACGCCCCTCCTCCGCCAGCCCCTCCACCTCCTCCCAGACTCTCCACCACGTCCTCTGCGAGCTCACTTCCGCTTCGGCAATTAGCAAAGCCCCTTCTCCCGGCAGCCCCCACCCCCGCCCCCCTCCTTCCTGAGCCGGAGGCCCGGGCCTGGGCAGGAGGTGAAGCCCTGGGGGCCTGCGAGTGTGGCCAGTGCCAGCGCTCAGCGGCTTCCTAGACTGGCTCCCCGAGCAGGTGTCTGCGGGATGCCTGGCTGCAAAAAGATCATCAGCCCTAAACCTGGCTGCACTCTCGGGTCACTTCGCTGGCTTCCTGATTGTGCCCAAAGCCTGGAACCAGCTTCCCCAGCACAGGCCTGGGCTGAGATGCCTGCCCGCGATCTGTTTGAGCAGTCTCCTAGTCTCCAGGCAGGGTCCGCCATTGCATGATGGCACGCGCG
>NW_026746645.1:0-2274 GCF_022355385.1 Mustela nigripes
TGGCAGGCACAATCTACAGACCTGAATGGAGATCTCGTGCATCTGAATTCAGGTCGAGGATCAGACGATCGCTCAGGTTGGACATTCTGTCCCTGATGGCCCCTTCTTGAAGGGGAGGTGGATCATGAGGCCATGGGGGTTTTCCCACGATGGGAGTTGTGAGAAGCTCCCAACTGCAAAGATTCTTCTGCAGGACAACTGAGACCTGTTGGTTGGCTCCAGGACAACTATTTCGAGCAGGGTTGTAAGGATGGATGGCTGGGTAGCCCACCTCCCATTCCAATTGTCTCCATGAAACAAGACAGGTTAGATCTGCTGGATCTGCGGAGCAACCGAAGAAACTGAGTTGAAATGGACTCTCCCGTGGATGTGTCCTAATATGATTTTTTGTCTATGGAGACCTTGGAATGAAGCGGTGGCACTGGGACCCTGAAGGGTTCTCCTAAAGAGAGGCTTTCACACAGCTCCATCGTGCAAGTTTCCCATGTGTAGATGAGATTTTTTCTGATGGGTGAGTCAAGAAACAGCCATATGCTGTTATTGAAATCCAGGCCTCTGAGGAGAGATGCCTGGAAACCAAAGCAATGGATCCGATAGGTGCCAAGGGGCCTGTTCGTTCCTTATTACCTCTGGGGATATCAGTCTACGGGTCTGAGTGCAGGTAGGTGCTCAGATGGGCTCAGATTGCCCCTGTTTGCCCTGGGAAGCCACAACTATTGGGAAGGCCTCAGGAATTTTGGAGGTTTATCCTATTATTTGGGTTGTGGCCATTGGAATGGGCACATACAATTCCCTTGGAGAGGGCAAGCACAGTCCTCAGGATTGGCCTCAGGGGCCTGAGCCTGTAGGGTGTGTAGGCCAGAGCTGTTGGGACAGTTGTCTGAAAACACAAACTTGTCCTATGTCTCAGGTCATAGGTATGTCAGGACAGATCTACAGACCATTTTGAGAACTCTTCGGGATATGAAAAATGGGCGAGTGTGAGGCTCTTGCTCACGTTTTTGTCTCTAGATATCATGTCACTCATGGTCGTGAAATTTCCGGGTGACTTCATGGGAAATGGACGAGTCTTACTCTCCTGGGATTTGGCCGTGTCCAAGGAGTTTGGGGTTACTCCACAGATGGAAGAAACTGTTGCTCTGTTGTTCTTGATTTGTTTTGTTTTGTTTTTCCACATCAGGTGTCCCACCAAATGAGGGATTCCAGAGTAGAGCCCTGGGGAGTGGTGACTGGACAACCAGAAATCTGGTTAAAAATTGGGGCCTAGGGTCATGTCAAGCCCATTATGACATCTAATGGTCCAGCCACTGAGAGGACGTACTAGAGGACAGGACTCACGCTGAGGGTCACAATGCGTGTTTATGCCCTCGTCGCACTCAAGAATGGGCGGGACCTCAGGGTGAATGCTGTTTTCTCCTACACTGAACGTAGGACAACATGCCAACCACAAGGTTTCTTGCCATGGGTAAGGAGTTCTGAATTCTGCATCACAGTCACCCCTGGGCAGTCATTGGAGATAAGGTCTAGGTTTTGAAGCCTGAAAACTGAGGTAGGGAAGAGATGATGACCTAAGGCCATGGTGGTTCTGATGTGCTCAGTGTGCGGACAGGTGTCTTGGTGTTGCTCAGGAGGTACCGGCTCAGGTTGTGTCAGATAGTGCATTACTGCCCAGGTTAGACTATATAATTTGGGGACATTCGAGGGCCGTGTAGGTTTATTGTCAATTAATGTGCCCGGGCAGCTCATTAGGCAATACATTTTTTCTAGAGGGCAGGCAGAGTGCTGCAATGATGGTCCGTAATTGCCAAACTTGTGGGCTTCGGGGCCAGGAGTGTGAGGATGGAAGTCTGAGAACACAAGCTAGACTTGGGATTCAGGGCGTGGGCACGGCATGTACCCCCCGAAGATCTGAAGCAATATATCATGCATCTGAAGTCAGAGCGAGGATGAGACGTTGGCTCAGCTTGGATTTTCTGTTCATGACGGCCCCTTCATGAAGGGAGCGGATTCTTGAGAGAGTGGAGGTTTTCCCACGTTGGGAGTGGTGGGATGGCCCCTCCTCGGATTCCTTCTGCGGGACAATTGAGACCTGTTGGACAGCTCCAGGACATCCCATATGGATGAGTCCAGAAAGACGTTCGAGGATGGATGCCTGGGAAGCCTGCCTCGCATTCCAATTGTCTCCTAATGACAAGACAGTTTAGATCTGATGGCTCTGCGAGAGCAACCGGGGTGGCTGAGTTGAAATGGACTTTCCTGAGGACGGGTCTAATG
>NW_026746646.1:0-2274 GCF_022355385.1 Mustela nigripes
GTAATGAGCGGTTACAGGGTGCTGAAAACTATACTTATCGTTTCTTATTCTCGCAGAGTTGGTGCTGTCATATTGATTTATGCCTGGGAAGTCTTTTATGGAAACACACAACAAAAGCTTCAGATTATTTTGTCAACAAGAATACACAGTTTACCTTATCTTCAAAGTCCCCATCTATTCCTGATTTGAACAGTTCCATATTCCATGCTTGCTGAGATCTCTGTGAGCCCTGGAGGAGATATGCATTGGATACAGTAATTCACCATAAGAGTTAAAGGCACCCAAAATGTCACAGAGCTGGTTTTCTAGGCCGGACAAAGAATTCTGGGGGGAGCCATGAACAGTCTGGAGAACAAATTGTGGCTCTTCCAGGCCGACTTAGAGTCAGTTTACTGAACCCCAGAGACCCTTTTTTTTATTTTCTTCCAGAATGCAGAAGACATTTATTTGGCAAATTGTTTGAGGGTCTTAAGTTTCTTTCTCACATTCAAGGCCTGGACAGTTGGAAAGGGGAAGAGGGAAAGAACAAAGAAAGCCATCTAGACATTTCGTAGTGGAGCATCACGTTTATAAACACTCTCCTTGCCTTGTCCTAACAATACATTATGAACTGAGATAAAATACTAGATCATAAACTTGGACCACACTGTAAGGATGACAGGCAAGCATTATAGTTTTCTTTCCAAAATAAAACCTTAATTTGTTTTAAGGTTATGTGACCAACAATTTCTGTTAAAGGTCCTTTCTCTAGCCACCATCCCAGAAATTTTCTCACTTTTCATTGGCTTTGCCACCCCACATTCCCTTACACTGTCTACCCTACACTCTGCCTGTAATTTTCACTCCACTCTCAAGCTTCAGTTTAATTGGACTTAATAAGTATATGGGTAGGGTATGTTATTTTTCAATAAATGCCCTGATTTTCTTATCAATAAACATCATGACTATCATCACTATCTAACAAATGGATGTTCATATTAAAGATAAGACATAATGTGAGGTAACTTTAGGACTAATTAATGAAGGATAGATGTAGATGTGCTTTCTGAGGCTCTCTAGGCAAAATCATTGGTAGACAGAGAATTATAGGTGTCCCAGGTTCTAGTCCTTGACTAAGATGTGTAACCTCTTTGAGCCTCTACTTTAATCACCAATTAAATGGGGGTATGGAGCTGAGAACTTGGAAAGTCTGTGATTCCTGAAAGGTTTTTTTTAAGCTTTTAAGCTTTGTGTTTCTAGGAAGCTGACCATGACCTCAAAAATTGCTTCCTGGCTATTAGATGTCCTTGCTATGAGGAGTGCAAAGTGTTTTACTAGAATACACATGTACTTACCTTCATATTAATATTTTACATCATTGAGTGCTATTGGCTCACCAAGAGTTCACCCATCAGATAACTTCTCATTCATTAGCCAACACACTGGTGCAGTGGGTAACAGTATAAACAGTATAAACAGTTTATAAACAGTATAACAGTATAAACGGCCACCTGCAGTATAGTGACATTCCAGAGAGCAAATAGAATGGGGCATATGATGGACAAATAAATGGTAAACTGAAGTTCACCAACCAGAAATTTTAACTGACAATTAACAGCAGTTTCCTAGCCTCCTGTTCTTTTCTCTATACCATGATACCTGCCTTCTTTTTCTTTCTCTGTACAAAAAAAATACACTGATTTCCTGTCCCTGTATTCACATATGGTTTCCATTTGAGAGGTCATCGGTTATTTGGACAATGATAACAAGATATTTCATTAAAAAGCAATCTTCAAATATTGAGCAACTCCAGAGATGGAATACACTCATTAATTTCATTTGATGATATGCAGTGTATATACACAGTTATAGCTGGAGGAGGAGGCACACCATTTCCCCAGCCTCATAAACCCAGCCTCAGATATAAGATTATGTTTCAAGAAAGTACAAGTTCATTTAAGAGATGTATGCAAAACAAGGGGCCTGGGTGGCTCAGTTGGTTAAGCATCTGCCCTTGGGTCAGGTCATGATCAGCCTCGCATCCAGCTCCTTGCTCAGCAGGAGTCTGCTTCTCCCTTTACTTCTCCCCCTACCCCAACTCGTGCTCTCTTTCTCTCTTTCTAATAAATAAAATATTAAAAGAAAAGATATACACTAAGTGTACATTTTGCTTCTTACCAAGACACTAGTCCTCTGAGCATTAAGTTCAAATTATATGCCCAAAGAATATCTGTTAAAACAATGAATGGGTAAGTGAATAAGTTGCCTCTATATTAATATATAGTTGACCCTTGA